>NC_061102.1:2079382-2081882 GCF_015104395.2 Macrobrachium nipponense | reverse complement strand
TATCCATCAATCTGGGTTTGAAAATCCTACTGTAATCGGATTTCTCACAGACTCCTATCACACCTCTTACCAGTTGACGATATATATATATATATATATATATATATATATATATATATATATATATATATATATATATATGTATATATATATATATATATATATATATATATATATATATATATATATATATATATATATATCAAACACACATAAATATAGAATCTATATAATGTGAGTTTGTGTCTCTGGTGTATATATTCAAATGCGTCCCCCACCCCGTGAATTGGTAAAAGAAAAAAAAATTTCTCATGACATTGCGGATTAAAAACAGCCCCACGTTAATCGGATTTCCTGCAAATTCAATCAAACCACAAGCGAAGTCACACTATTTAGGTACTGCCCATCCCACTTTTTCTTGTGAAAAGAGGTTAAAAGGATGCTATGTTCTTCTATATATATGATATATATCTATATATATATATATATATATATATATATATATACTACTATATATATATATATATATATATATATATATATATATATATATATAAATAATATATATAATCTTTGGAAACTTGAATTTCAATCATGTTAGTTGAGTTCATCTACTGAAATAATAATAATATAATATAATAATAATAATAATAATAATAATAATAATAATAATAATAATAATAATAATATATTATTATTATTATTATTATATTATTATTATTATTATTATTATTATATTATTATTATTATTATTATATTATTATTATTTAAATGTCTTCAAAGGTATGAACGTTCTTCAGATGAAAGAAATGAAATTAAGAAGGGTAACAGACAACGAACCGTGTGAACCTCGACCGCAAAGAGAGAGAGAGAGAGAGAGAGAGAGAGAGAGAGAGAGAGAGAGAGAGAGTGAGTCCAACGTTCATACTGACACAAATGTTTCATAAGCATAAACGTTCATTAGACAGATGAGAGGGGAGGGGGAATCATATAACGAACCTATATGAACCCGGCTCCACGAATAAAAAAAAATTTATGAAATGGAATATAGTCCAAGGTCATTCTTTCATCCGCTTGAGTGCTGGCAATTACGAGTGGAAAGAAAAAAAAAAAATAAATTAATGA
The DNA here is from genome assembly GCF_015104395.2 of Macrobrachium nipponense. NCBI lineage: Eukaryota > Metazoa > Arthropoda > Malacostraca > Decapoda > Palaemonidae > Macrobrachium > Macrobrachium nipponense. The sequence goes on along the minus strand of NC_061102.1, from coordinate 2,080,757 downwards.
TCTCGGAATTGCAAAAGCGACTGGAAATTTCCGAATTCAGAAAGTAAAAAAAAAGGTGAAAAATGGCGAGTGTAATATTCAATAAAAAAATTGCAGTTCTCAAATAAAGCATAGGAAATGAAATAGTCGACTTACAACCCTTTGTGTTATTTCTCGTTCTGGAAACCTAAATTTATAACTGTGGATGGAAATATTGTCTTTTTATCACATTCCAAGCTTGAAACCATCACTTACTTGAATCTAAAATAACCATTGTATCGTTTTCAGGAATAATAAGATTTGTAAAATTTTTCATTTATTTAGTAAATTAAACCAAAGGCCTAAGCCTCTCAATATAATAAAAAACAACTCCTTTATATTAATTTTATGAAGTACTGTTCTCATATCATTCAAAATATCCATTATGTCACCTCCAAGAATAAATCGTAATCCTATAGATAATTTAAAACACACTTTTGCAGTATATAGTTTTTCAATAACTATTCCCTCTCATTATAATTTAAAAACTCTTTTTCGTGGTATAATAAGTCATTAATTTTATGAAGTACTGTTCTTATATAATTCAAAATACCCCTCATATCACCTCCAGGAATAAAACGTAATCATTTAGATAATTTATAACACCCCTTTGCAGTATATAGTTTTTCATTAACTATACCTTCTTGATATAATTAAAAAACCTTTTTCATGGTTATATATGTCATTAATTTTATGAAGTACTGTTTTCATATCATTCAAAATATCCCTTATATCACCTCCAAGAATAAAACGTAACCCTTTAGATAATTTAAAACACCCTTTTGCAGTATGAAGTTTTTCATAAACTATTTATGAAGTACAGTACTCAGACAATGATGAACGTTTGCCCGCTTGTTTAAGAAATACTGGACTCCATATGATAAAAAAATGCTTCGATTTAATCCAGAATCTGTCATCAACATAATAAACATCAAATGTCGAGGGGGAGAGAGGGTACACTGGATATCGTACAAAATATGGGATTATTATATGTCAGTGCCTCTGTGTATGCATCTGGGATGGGAGCAGCTGCAGAAAAGGCAAGAAAAAGCACAGCCAAGAACGTTTATTTTCTTAAAATTTTTCTGTGATAATCCACAGTCGATTTGCATTTTAATCGAAATACGAATTGATGAAACAATCTTTTCTACTTATTTTTAGGCCTGAGAAATAACTTTATTGACAAAATAAACTTGTCGCATTCAGTATTCTCTTCGTTAGGGAAACATTCTGCAACCTTAGAGATTAAAATCATAATAAAACTATTGATGATTTTGCAGAATAGAAATTAACTTGCCCATGGCGATGATGTACAATCGCAGTCAGTCTGTAAAAGGGAAAGAGTTTTCTCTCCTGA
>NC_061102.1:2064382-2076882 GCF_015104395.2 Macrobrachium nipponense | reverse complement strand
TATATATGAATAACTTGATCACGAAGTATATAAAACGTGATGCTATGCATAAATAAAGGTTTTTTGCCACGAAGGAAAAATGAAAAAGCGAGATAAGCCAAATGTACTTTCGGTCCTGTTCGGACCTTTACTGAGGCAAACTGAGTTTGCCTCAGTAAAGGGGGGTCCGAATAGGACCGAAAGTACTTGGCAATCTCGCTTTTTCATTTTCCTTCGTGGCAAAAAACCTTTATATATATATATATATATATATATATATATATATATATATATATATATATATATATATATATATATATATATATATATATATATATATATATATATATATATATATATATATATATATCTACATACATACACGTTTCATCCCAGTCATAAAATGGCAATGAGACAACATCTAAACTCTTTGAGGATTTCATTCCTACTTGCAATTTCCCGTTGCAAGGGTAATTACCTTCCTCTCAACGTATCAAAAACCGAGTTCCTAATCCTCCTTGCACTCATTTTTTTGTCCGTGAAACCACGCATAAAGTTCTATTACTGTTCCAAATTAATCATTTAACAATAATCACTCTCCTTTTGAAGTCTCGTTTTCCACCCCAGAGAACGATGTTTACCTCACTAATATAATTCTTCATTAAAAAGGAAATGAGAACAATGATAAGCTGAACAGCAATTCGTAAGGCCGGGAGCTAGTCGTTAATGGCGTGAAATTGATTCGTATCCGTTGCCAAAAACATGTTACCAAAATACATGTTAAACAAAAAACCTACCAAAAAACCATACTACCAAAAAACCATGTTACCAAAATAAGTTACCAAAAAACGTTAAAAAAAACGCTACCAAAAAGTTAAAAAAAAAAACTGCTACCAAAAAAGTTGCCGAAAAAAAGATGCTACCAAAAAAAACATATTACCAAAAAATATGCAACCAGAAACCATGTTACCAAAAAACATGTTACCAAAAAACATGATACCAAAAAACATGTTACCAAAAAACTTACCAAAAAAACATGTTACCAAAAACATGCTACCAGAAACCATGTTACCAAAAAACGTTACCAAAAAACATGCTACCAAAAAACATGTTACCAAAAAACATGCTACCAGAAACCATGTTACCAAAAAACGTAATAAAAAACATGCTATCAAAAACATGTTACCAAAAAAACATGCTACCAAAAAACATGTTACCAAAAAACAGGCTACCAAAAAATGTGTTACCAAAAAACATGCTACCAGAAACCATGTTAACAAAAAACGTTACAAAAAAACATGCTATAAAAAAACATGCTACCAAAAAACTTGTTACCAAAAAACATGCTACCAAAAAACATGTTACCAAAAAACGTTACCTAAAAGCATGCTACCGAAAAACATGTTACCAAAAAACATGCTACCAAAAGACATGCTACCAAAGAACATGTTACCAAAAAACGTTACCTAAAAGCATGCTACCGAAAAACATGTTACCAAAAAACATGCTACCAAAAGACATGCTACCAAAAAACACGTTACCAAAAAACGTTACCCAAAACATGCTACCGAAAAAGATGTTACCAAAAAGCGTTACCAAAAACTTGGTATCGTATTCTTTCCTGGCATAACTGGGGGAGGGCAGTGGGGAGCAGATTTTGTCACGGGTATCTCTAATTAAGATTTTTGTTATAATCATGCATTGCTACAGATAGGTTTCGAAAGACTGAAAAGTGCCAGCATGCTCCCACCCTATTCATTTTGCAGACAATTCTGCTAAGTTCGGAAATAATAGACAATATGGCTTTCAATTAAAATCGCATTTAAACTTGCAATATAGTGCAGTTGTGTTCCTTTTTGCTATCCTGAGCAATTTCACACTAAGTAATACAGTTACAGAAAACAATTTTCATATGTACACATAATGTCAAAAAGGAATCCTACCAGTTAATTAACATACATCTATTATTATTATTATTATTATTATTATTATTATTATTATTATTATTATTATTATTATTATTATTATTATTATTATTTATATATTTATTTTTATGTTTATCACAGTCCTCCAATTCGACTGGGTATATTTATAGTGTAGGGTTCCGGGTTACATTCTACCTCCTTAAGAGTCCATCACTATTATATTATTTATTATTATTATTATTATTATTATAGTATTATTATTATTATTATTATATTTAAATCTGTACAGCTCTGTTTTCGTGGCTCATTAACCATGTGATAACACAGTTTCTCAGTTTGTAATGATTACTTTTGAGAATAATCATATTAAGCTAATTTCTGATTGCTGCCTTGGTTTTATGATTAATGTTATTATTATTATTATTCGGTAAGAGACCCTCTTTTAAACAGGTTTTGTTGAATGTTATTGCTGCTTCAGCGGCATCAATCTTCTTTCTTATAGCGGCTTTCTCGTTACTGTGTGTAATTCTCAGATATATTAGTGAGTAATTCTCAGATATATTAGTCATAATATAATAATGGTAAATGAAATCTGGTGGGTGGATTCCGTAGAGCTATGTGAACATTTCTACACTAATGGTAAATGAAATCTGGGGAGTATATTCCGTAGAGGTATGTACATTACTACGAGATTGGTAATTGAAATTTGGGTGGTAGATGGCATAGAGGCTTTTTTATTTCGTTAGAATTATAATAAAATGCTTATACTATACTACTAGTGTATGCTTAGAAAATAATAATAATAAAAAAGAAACAATGACTTCCAGAACACAGCAGCTCAAAGTTCCGAGATTATTATTATGCAAAGAAAAATGAGCCGCTGGAATAAGGCGCAGATCTGGAATGGGAGGCTGAGGGACCCGCGCTAAACATGAAACTCATTATTCGTTTCCAGGAGGCATAATGGAATGTTCGCTGCGCGGAACATTTCTCCTCCCTCTTTTCAAACATTTTCAAACATTTTGGGAGATCAAAAGGTCATGATGCTGGAAACTTTCTAAGTCGTAATAAAAAAGTTTATAGCTATTTCCGAGAGAGAGAGAGAGAGAGAGAGAGAGAGAGAGAGAGAGAGAGAGAGAGAGCAGCTCAGTTGAGACATATTTCTTTATTATATATAACTTTCTTAGTATATGACAGATTATAATTTTCCCAAAAATGAGAGAGAGAGAGAGAGAGAGAGAGAGAGAGAGAGAGAGAGAGAGAGGAGAGCAGGTCAGTGGAGAAGTATTTCTTTATTATTTATAATTTTGTTACAGATAATTTTTCCAAAAAATCTAAGAGAGAGAGAGAGAGAGAGAGAGAGAGAGAGAGAGAGAGAGAGAGAGAGAGAGAGAGAGAGAGAGAGAGAACAATAAATGGCAACTCAGTAGTGACATATTTCTTTTTTTGTGTATAATTTTTCCGATGAGTTGTGGAGTTGATAGAGAGAGAGAGAGAGAGAGAGAGAGAGAGAGAGAGAGAGAGAGAGAGAGAGAGAGAGAGAGAAAGTCTATATGATTCCTCATAATGCATTTTCTTTACCATGAAGCCATAAGTCCACGAAGCTGATAATTTGATTTACATTACAGTTGCTGATGAAATTGTGCCTAACCAGTCTAATAACATGGCATAAGCGTAACTCAGATCCCTTTTGGAGTGACAATAATTATAGAGATTCCCTCAATAGCAATATGTGATAATCTTCTAGCCAACCAATCGATATGTGAAGACTAGAATGAAATAGGTACACGTAAAGTTCATGGAAACTCCTACGAAACGAAAAAAAGGAATAGCTTCTATTGCACAAAAGCACGAAAGTGTTCATGGACCTTCTCCCAATTCTAATTAGAAAAAAAGTACGATATAAACAAGGGGAGACTGAAATTAAAGCAAACAGAACAGACTACTAATCATATGCCGTTGCTTGTGTCGAAGTCTCGTGCGTAAATGTTGACTCTTGTCCCTCGCCGTGACGCGAAAATGGAGACGCCTTCCCTTCCTACCTCGAAAAAAAGCGAAAAGACTATAAGGCTCTAGTAATACCAGGGGATTACATGACGTCATAGCCGAATGAGAAAGCGTACGACGTCAGCATTTCATAAATTCTAAATGTTTTACCAGCCGAGGTTTTAACTCGTCCATGTTTGCATCATCAGATTTGACGACGAAGGTTAAAGTTTGCACGTTGGATTTTCGTTCGTTGCTGTACATGATCTAATGATAAGAAGAATTAACCTCTCTCTCTCTCTCTCTCTCTCTCTCTCTCCTCTCTCTCTCTTCGTTTGTTTTTTCTCTCGCGTTTTCTCGGTCTCTTCATTTGAGATATATCCATTCGCATAAGTGCATGCAAGGGTAAAATTCTAACCACCCTACCTGATTAAGGTGAAATATTAATTCAAGGGTATTTTATTTTCACTAGATCTCATCGTATTTTATTACACATTGTCAGTTTTGACTATAGTATTTTATATTTTTTATTTTTTAAGAATTCAGCAGAGAAGTTTTTCTTTTCACTCTTATTCTATAGATTGTGACTTAGAATATAAACCAGGGGAAGTTCTTGAGTATATGTAGTTTTTACTTAATCGACCTCATTGTCATTTTTGTCATTGACTTTGGTAAGATCCCAGAATGCCTCTGGGAAATGACGTCACACACCTTTTGTGTGTTTTAACTCTCACAGATCTCCACTAACCTCGAGCCTACTTTCTCATCCAAGTATGCCTGGACGTGTACAATGACCTCGTCAAATCAGCATCCTTGAGGAAGTGGTATAATTGGAACTTCATGAGTTCAAGCGAAGGTACAATACATTACTACCCTAATACTATTCTCCTTGCATTTCAATACATTTTTATCTGCTTGCTAATTTATTCATTTTTAAAAATAGGTATCTGTCCTCTCTGTATTTCCCTTTACCTCGTCTTACTTCTTTCTAATGAGCACCAAAATATTCTTTGGATGCTTGAATTTTAAGTCAGTGGTCCCCGTGGTGGGCTTGTTTCATATGAATAGGTCTCATCTTGTGAATAATAATAATAATAATAATAATAATAATAATAATAATAATAATAATAATAATAATAATAATAATAATAATAATAATAATAATATTTAATTTAAAAAGGAAATTGTCGTCAATGACTTGGAGATGGTGGTTACAAGAACCATAAACAACTGAAAATTGTCCGAATCCATAAGCAATTTCACCGGTGTAAACCAAAACTCTTACGCCTGAATTATTTTATGTTGTGATTACACATCACGAAACGTTGACAGAACTGGAACAATCCCCCTGATGGGATTTCTGAGCGAATGAATAATGCATCCGACTGCCATGACTTTGAGGGAATACCCGGTTCCAATTTCACCAGGGTTGACCTAGGAATAGATTTAATTAACCTCGTTATTGCTTTCGTTAGCCCGGAAGATGAAGAGCTGAAATCTATGTGCTTTAGCTAAGCTAATATGGTTTAGAGAAAAACACAACCTTTTTAGCAAGGCTGAACAATCCACCATCCAGAATATCCCTTTTTTGCGCTAAAATGTCCCAATGTTCCTGAACCTTTCAATGTTGAAATTCGGGAGTCTCCACAAAATCTAAATAATTTTTAGTTTACTGTTAAAGAAAACTATCAAGATGGCTTTGTCTGTCCGTCCGCACTTTCTTTGTCCGCCATCAGATCTTAAAAACTGCTGAGGCTAGAGGGCTGCAAATTGGCATGCTGATTATCCACCCTCCATTCATCAAACTTACCAAATTGTCTCCCTCTAGCTTCAGTATTTTTGATTTTATTTAACCTTAAATTTAGCCATGCTTAGGAGTCTGGCACCGCAGCAACACAGGCCACCAAGGCCGGCTGAAAGTTTCGTACAGCATTGTACGCTGTGCAGACAAATCGATTGCTCCGAAGAAATTTTCATAAACGCCAAATAAAGCTTTTGACCAAACGTTAAAAATCACCATACGATATCAGAGTAGGAGACTAGCGCAGGTAACTGAGCGAGGCATTAGGTTATTATGCTCTTAGAGAGAGAGAGAGAGAGAGAGAGAGAGAGAGAGAGAGAGAGAGAGAGTAACAAACCCAGCTAACAGCCTCACGCAAGGACATTATAAGAATGTCATTAAGAGTTGTAATTAATTTTGTCTGATGAATAGAGATTAAGTCCTTTGATGATTAGTTTTGCAAACTGAAACTTTTCTTATCATCTGTGGGCCAGATGTACCAGTTTATACATTCTTAAGTATCTCTTGTTTGTGTTTAACCTTTCTTCTAAGATGGCAATTTTAATGCAACTTCCATATCATTATAAAGAAATAGTATACAGTATTTGTGAAAACCTCTCTGTCACGAGAGTTTATACAAGGTTCTAAGGGGTCCACAATAATAACAATTTAAAAGTTCGTGTACATAATTTATAAACACTTCATAAAAGCTTTCGAACCCTTCCCTGGGTTCATCTTAAGTAAAAATTAAATAAATAAGTAGATGAAAAAAAGATGAACCCAGGGAAGGGTACGAAAGCTTTCATAAAGTGTTTATAAATCATACACGAACTTCTAACATTCTTATTATTGTGGACCCCTTAGAACAATAAACAGTATAATGTACTTCATCCCAATCGTGAAAAACATATTGATATTCTGTCACAAACACCAAGCTTATGATTTTGCTAAGCATCATAATTTGACTGGCGATATTCTTATACAAAAAGAAAAAAAACTGATAAATAAATCAACTTAATCCTTCCTTGAAAATAATTCATGTAATTGCTAAGAGGAAAATTATATTTTGAACTGATAATCATCAAAATTTGACTGACGATATTCTTATAAAAAACTAATAAATAGATCAACAGTTCACAACTTAATCATTCCCAGAAAATTCATCTAATTGCTAAGGAAATTACTTTTTCAACTCAGAATTAGAGTGCAAATTACGTCCCGTCCCAAGCAACACTGAGATAATAAAAAAGGAGGCGGAAGGAGAGAGAGAGAGAGAGAGAGAGAGAGAGAGAGAGAGAGAGAGAGAGAGAGATCTTGAACTGCAATAACAAAGCTCCCAAGTGCCTGCTTTAATGACTGCGCGTCATAAAATAATATTATGTCACGGGGCCATAATGGCTGCTGCTGGTGCTGCTGCTGCCGCTGGAGTGTCTCTCTTAAACTTTCTTTCCTCGGATGAGCTTCGCATCCAAATTCACTTTGGATGCATAACCACCTTGATGGGAGTCTTCAGCGGTTTTCGTTATGGCGTTACATCGCGCTCTGCCAAAGCTGCCACCAAGGATCGACTATCAAGGGCATTCGCTCTTGACGGGGGACATCAGGGATCTTAGACGGGAGTCAGACGCTCGGTACGAGATGATTTCAGACGACCTAACACCAAATATGAGACGATTTCAGACGGAGATCAAGCACTAGGTATGAGGCGATTTCAGACGGAGATCAAGCACTAGGTATGAGACGATTTGAGACGGGGATTAAGCACTAGTTATGAGATGATCTTAGACAAGTTTGAATTGGCCATTTAATTATCGTTACCTCGTTTTGATACCCTGGACCCGAGATTGAATATACTCTGCCGGGGCATCTGAAAAACCGAATTCATTTATTAATTTTGGTTTCCAAAACGTGAAGAAATTGAGACGCTAAAAACACATTGCGGTTAATAAATACTGTCAGTAGATTGTACCTATACACATTACACAACCTATTTCACATCGAAGGGTTAATCCAAACCGGCCACTTCATCTCCAGTGCCAACGTACCCGAAGTTGTCTTTTAAAAACAACACGAGTTAACCGAACGGGTTGCATGTCCACTGCGAATGCAATTCGATGATTCTCTAAGTGATTTCCCCGTCAAGTTGACGACCGTGAGCGCCAATTTAGACGAGAGCTGAACTCAATAGACAGTCAATGTGCCTTCGTGTAAACAATGGTATCTATAAATGGATGACGAATCTAGCCGACGTCCACGATTGTTCGGAATCACTTTCGGAAATTATTTGAGGAGATGCTGAGGACTAAGAAATTGATGACAGAAATGATTTTGCGCGAAATACATAAACTAAAAGCGAAGAATGTACGTTATGTTGTCACTGAACTTTCTTATTTAGAGACGCTGTACTGATTAGCTTTTGAAGAGATGACCTGACAAGAAGTAGACAAAATGCCCTCCTATCTCTGTTGCTCTCTTCATCGCCACTTAAAGATAGATAATCAGGAAAGGAAAGTCTATTTTCCTTGTCTCTCTTAATCTCAACGTCTTCACCAGGAAGGGAGTATTGGCTGAAAAGTCACAGGGGAGAGTATATAAAAAAAAGCAGCATAAAACAAAAAACGGTTAATGGATAGTGAGGAAGAGTATTGTTTGGTTATCTGGGTGACGCGCGATGCAAAATTGGTAGAACGTTCAGTAGGAGAGGAGAGGATGTGAAAATACATATCTAAATGTAATTAAGGAATTGATAATAACACATAAGAAGCAGACTGGCGAACAAGATTTAAGTTCAAGGCGCGGATGTAAAATGGGGTGTGAAGGATACTGTAAATACAAGAAAGTGTTGATAATAACGTATAACTGATAATGACATATTGTTTGATAAAATATAAGAAGCAGACTAACGAACAAGGCTGAAGTTCAAGACACGGAAGTAAAATGTGTGAAGGAAACTTTAAAAACAAGAAAGTATTCTTAACATCAATAGTGAGTGTTAGCAGCTATGTACTAGAGAAAATAAACTTCTTGATGAGTCAAAACTTTCCACAGAATAGCTTTTAATTATAATTTATGAAGAACTAAGCAGTTGTTCTATACATTGTCTGACTGGTGAGGTGACCATGTACGTATTCGTTGCTGGTCAAGATTAAAGTGTAGATCTTATGTCTACTTATTCTTTGCTTTTAAATGAGGACACTTATCGTTACTTCTCGTCAGCCATTAAGTATTACGTCGTCTCTGCGTCGAAGGATTGTGGGGTAAAAGAGAGAGAGAGAGACCTACCTTACCTTACCTTACAGACCTTACATCTTGTTCGGGTTGCCCCAGGTCCCTCAGTGTGAGGCACCTCTAATGTCTACCAGAGAGTTTGCTAGTACATCTTCCGGTATATTTTGCATCTTCCAATCTTGGATGGTCTGGGATGCAGTTTAGATATTTGTCGAGCTTATTCTTAAACACATCTACGCTCACTCTCCTGATATATTCCTCAGATGAGCTGGCAACGCATTGAAATAGACGCTGCATTATCGATGCTGGTGCGTAGTGGATTAATGTCCTGTGTGCTTTCCTTATTTTTCCTGGGTATAGTTTTGGGCACTATTAATCTACCTCTGCTTGCTCTTTCTGATATTTTTAGTTCCATGATATTTTCTGCTATTCCTTCTATCTGTTTCCATGCCTGAATTATCATGTAGCGTTCTCTTCTCCTTTCTAGACTATATAATTTTAAGAATTGTAGTTTTTCCCAGTAGTTCTAGGTCCTTAACTTCTTCTATTCTAGCTGTAAAGGACCTTTGTACACTCTCTATTTGTGTGTAATATCCTTTTGATAGTGTGGGTACCATATCATATTGCAATATTCAAGTGGACTACGAACATATGTTTTATAAAGCATAATCATGTGTTCAGCTTTTCTTGTTTTGAAGTGCCGTAACAACATTCCCATTTTTTGCTTTACATTTTGCCAACAGAGTTGCTATTTGATCATTGCATAACATGTTCCTATTCATCATCACACCAAGGTCTTTAACTGCTTCCTTATTTGTGATGGTCTCATTATTAGGTCCCTTATATGCATATAGCTTTCTTTCTCTGTCTCCATAATTTATTGATTCAAATTTATCAGAGTTAAATACCATCCTATTTACCTCTGCCCAATCATATACTTTGTTAAGGTCTCTTTGTAGAGCGTTCCTATCTTCATCACAATAATTTCTCTACTTATTCTTGTGTCATCTGCGAAACTACTCACTACCGAATCCTTAACATTATTGTCTATGTCTTCATCATAATAACAAACAGTATTGCAGCTAACACCGTACCTTGCGGCACACCGGATATTACCTTTGGCTTCATCCGATTTCTCGTCGTTTGCAATAACTATCTGTTTTCTGTTGTGTAAAAATTCTTTTAAACCATCTTCCTACTTTATCCACGATATTGTGTTTTCTAATTTTCTTCGCCAATATATTATGGTCTACTTTATCAAAAGCTTTTGCAAAGTCTAAATAACACATCTGTTTCATTTCCGCTTTCATATTTTTGAATATGTTTTCACGGTGGACTAACAGTTGGGTTTGTGTACTTTTTCCGGGTACGAAACCATGTTGTCCTTTATTAAACAAATTATTTTTTATTAAATGTTTCATAATATTTTTTCTTCATTACCCTTTCATACACTTTCATAATATGTGATGTTAGACTCACAGGCCTATAATTACTTGCCTCTAGTCTTGATCCACTTTTGAAAGTAGGGGTAATATATGCTAATTTGTGCTCATCATAAATCTTGCCTGTATCTACACTTTGTCTTAATAATATTGCAAGTGGCTTTGCGATAGAATGAACTACTTTCTTTAACAAAAATAGCAGGAATTCCATCAGGCCCTGCAGCAGCTCCATTTTTAATTTCATTAATAGCCTGCACAATATCAGCTTCATTAATATCTATGTCAGCTAAATATTCACTATTTTCATCCCTTACTTCTATACATTATCTTCATTATCTATTCTAGGGGTGAATTCTCTCTTATATCGTTCTGCCAGTATGTTGCAAATTTTCCTTTTTTTTCATTCGTTAATCTCCCTTCAATTCTCAGAGGGCCTATTTCTATTCTTCTTTTATTCATCTTCTTCGCATATGAGTATAATAGTTTGGGGTTTTGCTTGATATTTAATAGGGTTTTTTCTTCCAAGTCCCGTTTTTCATTTCTTTTGATTGTATAATCTTTTGTTCTGCATTTTTCTATCTTACTTTTTTAGTTCTATAACTTTCCATGCATTTTTTTCTTTTGCAAGACCTTTTTTCCACTTTCTGATTTTCTGGAACAAGATCCTTCTGTTTCGTTGGTATGCATGAATGATGTTTACTTTTCTTCTTCGGTATATTTTTTTCCACTATTATCTCCAATATTTTATATAATATCTCCGTATTTACCCTTATGTCATCACTTACGAAAATGTTATCCCAATCTTTGTTTAATTCTTCATTAATTTCTGACCATTTTATATTTTTACTGTAGAAGTTGTATTTTCCATATCCTTCCCACTTTTTCATTTCTTGCTTATCTCTATTTTCACTTGCTTTGGAATGAACTGTTAATTCTATGACATTATGGTCTGAAATATCGCATTATAAACTATTATTTCTTTAACATAATTCATCTCGTTCACAATACTAGGTCTAAAGTATTTTCCTTTCTTGTTGGCAGGTGATTTATTTGTTGAATGTTGTATTCTAGTAGCATATCTAATAGAGAGAGTAGCTCAGCATCTTGATTTACTCTGTGACAAATAATTTGTGATGGATGGCTCTAGAAGCTTTTATATTATTATTATTATTATTATTATTATTATTATTATTATTATTATTATTATTATTATTATTATTATTATTATTATTATTATTATTATTATTATTATTTTATTTTTTTTTTTTTTTGCTCTATCACAGTCCTCCAATTGCAATTCGAATGGGTGGTATTTATAGTGTTGGGGTTCCGGTTTGCATCCTGCCTCCTTAGGAGTCCATCACTTTTCTTACTATGTGTGCCGTTTCTAGGATCACACTCTTCTGCATTAGTCCTGGAGCTACTTCAGCCTCTAGTTTTTCTAGATTCCATTTCAGGGATCTTGGGATCGTGCCTAGTGCTCCTATGATTATGGGTACGATTTCCACTGGCATATCCCATATCCTTCTTATTTCTATTTTCAGATCCTGATACTTATCATTTTTTTCCCTCTCTTTCTCTTCAACTCTGGTGTCCATGGTATTGCGACATCAATGAGTGATACTTTCTTCTTGACTTTGTCAATCAACGTCACGTCTGGTCTGTTAGCACGTATCACCCTATCCGTTCTGATACCATAGTCCCAGAGGATCTTTGCGTGATCGTTTTCTATCACTCCTTCAGGTTGGTGCTCGTACCACTTATTACTGCAAGGTATCTGATGTTTCTTGCACAGGCTCCAGTGGAGGGGCTTTTGCCACTGAATCATGCCTCTTTTTGTACTGGTTCTGTGCAAGTGCCGGGCATTCACTTGCTATGTGATTTATGGTTTCATTTTTCGTATTGCACTTCCTACATATGGGAGGGATGTTATTTCCGTCTATCGTTCTTTGAACATATCTGGTTTCTTAGGGCCTGATCTTGTGCCGCTGTTTATCATTCGTTCAGTTTCCTTCTTTAGCTCTCCCCCTCTCTAGCCATTGCCAATTGTCATCGCTGGCTAGTTCTTTAGTCTGTCTCATGTATTGTCCGTGCATTGGTTTGTTGTGCCAGTCCTCTGTTCTTTTTGTCGTTTCTCCTGTCTCTGTATATTTCTGGGTG
>NC_061102.1:2039382-2059382 GCF_015104395.2 Macrobrachium nipponense | reverse complement strand
AGGGCTGCGAATTGGTACGTTGATCATCCCACCCTCCACCCTCCAATCATCAAACGTACCAAATTGCAGCCCTCTAACCTTAGCAGTTATCCACGATCGTGCTTCTGGCACAGCTATAAGTGCCAACAACACATGCCACCACCGGGGCGTGGCAGAAAGTTCCATGGGCGGCGGCTGAGAGAATCATGGGCCATGACTGAGAGTTTCAGACAGCACTATACGCTGTAAGAAACCTGGATTTTTTCTTGTTTTTTTTTCTAATTCTGATTTGTTTACTTTTCAACAGTGACATAAGGCACTCAATTATCAATAAAAAAAATAAATAAATGAAATGTATGATTAAGTCCCCTATTATAAACGAAAAGATCAGGAAAGCGTTAAGAAGATGTGAAATTATATATATATATATATATATATATATATATATATATATATATATATATATATATATATATAAAGCTGCTCATGTCACCTGTATTTCAAATTCGATACATTTTTTATTTTTAGATATTTATGTAATGCAATCATATAAAGTACTTATATGTATTCATTCCCGGATACGATATTGTAGAAACATTCTTTATTGGTTAAGTAAATTAGTTTCAGCCATAAAATTCTAGCAAGCCATGAATTTCCGTTTGCATATAGGCGAAATTGTGTGTAGATTTAGTATATACACAAACTGTACCAATATTTCCGCGTCTGCTTTCGTATCACAGCCAGAGCAGAACTATAAAGAACCCATGAGTAGTGTGCATTTATTTTTTAATTGAATCCTGATTCATAATTCATTTCTATAATCTGTGGCCAAAAAAAAACTATTACGAATTAACACTCATTCAGAGATCAAATGATTCTTCCATCATGGTGCAATTTTGCTCGAGTTAATAATGAAAATATGTAATAATAATTTTGAAATAACATTTGCAACGTTTGATCTCATATATATATATATATATATATATATATATATATATATATATATATATATATATATATATATATATATATATATATATATATACACAATAATTAAACAAAGACAAAGACAGGTAATGAACATCTGAAAGGGGGCGCCTGGGATTCAAATGTCATAGATAAAAATCTTCATTCAACCAACGCTTAAGAAGATTAAAGAGAAATTATCAGCCGGGGCTACTTAGTAAAACGGCTACCTGTGGATGGACCTCTTGGTATAAATATCGCCTTTTCTGTAACCTTTCTCGTTCATTACCTACCTGAATAAAGGGAAGGTAGTCTCTTAAATATAGTACTTATTTCTATATTTTGGCGTATTTATGGGCTCCTTTTATTAGATGGAATTCTGTTGTAACAGAAATTATCAGCAGGGGTGGACATTGTAAAACGGCTACCTGTGGATAGACCTCTGTATAAATACCGCTTTTTTGTTAAAACTGTTCTCGTTCATTACCTACCTGAAGAAAGAGACGGCAGTCTCTGGTCCTATAGTACTTACTTTCTATATTTTGGCCTTTTTATGGGCTCCTTTTATAAGATGAAATTCTGTTGTAACAGAACATTTTTACCAGTCATGTGCGCGTGTACAGATAAGGCTAGAGGCGACATGAGAATATATATATATATATATATATATATATATATATATTAATATATATATATATATATATATATATATATATATAGTATATATATCTATATATATATATATACATATATATATATATATATATATATATATATATATATATATATATATATATATCGAACTGCAAATATCCTTCAATATCTAATAATTCCCCCTCGGTTAAACATATATGAAAAATATATTAATTCCGGGGTAGAGCGAATTAGATATTAAGGGACATTTGTAGTTCGATATATGTATATGAATCACGGTAATGTGATATGGCGTATGTATATATATATATATATATATATATATATATATGATATATATATATATATATATATATATACTATGTGTGTGTGTGTGTGTGTGTGTGTGTGTGTGTGTGTGTGTGTGTGTATGTATGTATGTATGTATCGCAAATAGTTTTATTCCATTTCCGTGACATGGAAAGCAAAGAAGCACTGCCTTTGAACCCAAACGTGTGAAAAGCAATCGTACAAACGAGTGCTCCCCCTCAAGTTCGTGTGTGCCATTTGCATGATGGAGCCCTAATCCTCTTAACCGCTACCGGCTTCGTAATTTAGCTCAGAGGACACCAGCAATTTCCTTTAAGCTCTAATTACGACGGTGATGGTTCGTCGTTCCTTTAGATAGAAAGGGATTTTACTAACTGGTGCTTGGTAGCGTTTTAAATGCTTGTAAAAGGTTTCTCATTCATTGGGTATATCATTCCTACTGGGTTTGTTATGACTGTCCTATACTATTTTTCATACATCTTAATAAATTTTTATCTATTTACCTATTTATTAATTTATTTTTTGTAATCAAGTGGGATTTCTTTAATGCACAGAACTGATGAGGAAAAATACTGCTTAGATGCAATGTTCTTGTGCAACATACTTATGAATAATCTTGATATTAATGAAAACTGGCATTATTCTTATGAAAGGTGAAAATGTTCATTTTGCTAAGTGATGTTGAACAATGGATGCTTGCAAAATCAGGCAACTAAGTAAAACAAAAACAAAAAAAAGGTAAAAAATGCGCCGAAGTTTCTTTCGGCGGTCTCGGTGTGTAATGCTGTGGTGGCCTGGCCTATATCGTTGCCAGAAACACGCCAATGGCTAACTTCATCTTTAAACAAAGTAAAAACTACTGAGGCTAGTGGGCTGCAATTTGGTATGTTTTAGGAATGGAGGGTGCATGATCAACTTAGCAACTTGCAGCCCTCTAGCCTCAGTAGTTTTGAAGATCTGAGGGCGGACAGACAAAAGTGCGGACGGGTAGATAAATAGCCATCTCAATATTTTTCTTTCACAGAAAACTAAAAGAAAGCACACAAAATAAAAGTTGAATTACTCAGCCTGTATGGATTTACATTTGAAATAATAAACACCATTTTGGAGACACATAAAGCGAGTTGAGGAACTGAATTGTCGAAATAAATATTTTGACTGTCAATGGCTCCAACCTGCCACTGAAGTCTTGTAGCGACTAGTTGAAGTTTACGAGTCAGCTGTAAACTCTTCCGCCGGCTTGTCCTCTCTCTCTCTCTCTCTCTCTCTCTCTCTCTCTCTCTCTCTCTCTCTCTCTCTCTCTCGAACAAGCCTTTCCATCCTTTAATGTTAAAATAACAATATACCGTTGCTATTATTATTACTATTATTATTATTATTATTATTATTATTATTATTATCATTATTATTGATCAGAAGATGAACCCTACCAATATGAAACAATCCCACAACAGGGGCATATTTAAATCATCTGTCTCATAATACTTTGTATTCGAGGAAAGCGATCCCATATCCATAGCAGTGCACTACACTACCAATCTTCAAGGCCCGGTGGTGGCCAGTCCTATAGCGTTGACAGACGGACGATAACGGCTAACTTTAACCTTTAATAAAATAAAAACTTTTGATGCTAGAGGACTGCAATTTGAAACGTTTAATGATTGGAGGGTGGCTGATCAACATACCAATTTGCAGCCCTCTAGCCCCAGTAGTCTTTCAGATCTGACGGCGGACGGAAAAATGTGGAGACGGACAGACAAATAGCCATTTAAAAAAAACTAAAAAAAAAAAGAAAAAGAAAATGAAGAGACGAAAACAAGAACAGGAGATCGTATACCTTCTCATCCTCGTTGCATTTACAAAACCTTCCGAAGAAGCCTGTGTTACCGATGCTAATGAAGGTATCTTTGTATACTATACCCTGGCCTTATTTACATATTCTAATGTAAAAGAAATACAACACAAAAAGGTGAAACGAGCTAGTTGTTTCCTAATAATGATGATGGTAGCTCGGTATTCTCTCATTTCGCTGCGAGGAAGCCTGGGTTTTGTTGCCATTATTTAGAAGTTAGCGTTTAAGATTTTCTTTTGATTCAAACGAAATATATATATATATATATATATATATATATATATATATATATATATATATATATATATATATATAACTATATATATATATATATATATATATATATATATATATATATATATATATATATATATATATATATATGTGTGTGTGTGTGTGTGTGTGTGTGTGTGTGGTGTGTATGCATATATAACAAGAATGGAAATGAACCGCGATAGTTCATCGTCTGGAAGCTGGAATGACATTTTTTTTTAATCATTTATGTAGCACGATTTGATACTCATCAGTATTTGTAAAAATGGATTCTCGATATTAATCAATAACCGTGTCTTCATAAATGCTAGATAAGATTTTATACGTAAGAGATTAATTACTAAATATATGCACCCATAAATGTGGATTTGTTTCCCCATTATTATTATTATTATTATTATTATATTATTATTATTATTATTATTATTATTATTATTATTATTATTATTATTATTATTATTATTAAACCTTATTCATGTGGAACGATCCCACATCATCATGGAGTAAAATTCAATTCCTTAGAACGATTCCTTCCCCACCTCCAAAAATAGTCCTTCCTTCTTTCAATCTTCGGATAAATTAGTGCAGTCACTTAATCCTTCGAGGAAAGCCCTGAAAAATGAATGAAATAAGATGAGCTGAAAACCTCACAGGGCCGAGGAGTTAAAAAGCAATTGGCAGGAAAAGTTAGCCGAAGTTTGTGTGGATGTTTTCCCAAAGTTCAAGTGAGTAGCAGTTTCATTGGTCCAGCCTCTGTAAATCTCATGATATAACTGAGTTTAGGAGGTCCTTTGCTTTTACTATATAATATAAACATGTATTATATATAATAAAAAGGTCTCTTTGCAGCTTCATTCAACGAAATCCGGAAGTGAGAGGATAGTGGATGGGTAGCTATGAGTATTATTTAGAAAAAAAATGAAAAACATTTTTGTACACTTCACATTTATAGATATTATTGTGGACTTTTCATTTTATCTCCTGTTTAACATTACGCTAAAGTGTCTATGCCCATAGCGTTTGTGTGCGTATATATACATACATACATACATATATATGAAAATACATTAATTCTGAGGTAGCGTGAATTAGATATTAAAGGACATTTGTAGCTTAATGCTTATATATGAATCACGGTGATGTGATCAGACTCTCTCTCTCTCTCTCTCTCTCTCTCACACACACACACACACACACACACACACACACACACACACACATATATATATATATATATATATATATATATATATATATATATATATATATATATATGTAGTGTGTGTGTGTGTGTGAGGAGAGAGAGTCTGATCACATCACCGTGATTCATATATATGCATTTAAGCTACAAATGTCCTTTAATGTCAACGCTCCAATTAAAAACCCACTTTAAATCGGGGAAATTCAACAAATTATCGAATGGATAAAACTCATCCCAAACGGCTCTATAATATTACAGCCACACTGCTTCAGCTAAATAAAATAATGAATATATTATACACATCCGTCCAAAAATACGTTCTAACTTCGAAGACGAAATATATTCAAACAACGAAATGACACCGACTCACAGAGGTAGAAACTCTCGTCGTCTCTCGTTCCCGAAACTGTCATGGAAACCGACCTTTTATGACCTTTTGTCGTCTCGGTTCCAAAGGTCCACGGTATCAGCTGTCCCGTCAGTGGCATCACTTTGAAATATTCAAAACAAAAACTGCGGTCGGCTAATCTCCGGACGTAATTGGTATTCTATAATCGTGGATGAACTTTTTTGTTTATTCTCTGCGTTGTGATTCGACCTTTTTATTTATTCTCTGCGTTGTGATTCGACCGTGTTCATTAAATTTGAAGCAGTTCACTTTGAAGTCCTGGTATTAATTGGCAATTAAGTATCTTTTTATTTTATTTTATCGCAAATGCCACAAGTGAATTAACGTAATATATGATGAGATACATCTGCGCATTTATATTGGAATAATTTGTTTCGTTCGCTCCGCTATCATTATTATTATTATTATTATTATTATTATTATTATTATTATTATTATATTATTATTATTATCATTATACTTTCTAGGATCACACTCTTCTGCGTGAGTCCTGAATACGACGCAGGAAGAATTTCTCCTCCCTACGAGTATGAGAAGACCTGCCACCAACAATGACACCACCGATCATGACAACTCTATGGATGACAACGCCCCCGAACGAGGTACTCCTGCAGCCGATGGAAATCAAAGTAGCCGTGACGTCCCACAGTGTAGCGCAACGCCCATCAATGTTACAGCGCCGCTTAGGAGGTTCAGGCGGGTGCAGGATATGCTGCAACGCAACCATCGGCTCGAAGAAAGTGGCTTGAGACCTGGCTCAGGCAACCAATGAAAACAAGACTCACCGCCACCAGCCAATAGGAGACAAGCATGGGGCAGACCCCCTGCTGTCAACCACAGATATAACGAGGACGGACACCGCACCAAGATCAGTCCACCCTCAGCTTCCCAGCCCGAGGATGTCTGGCAGCTCCAGACGAAAGCTCGCTTTAAGAAAGAGAGAGAGAGAGAGAGAGAGAGAGAGAGAGAGAGAGAGAGAGAGAGAGAGAGAGAGAAAATCGTTAATGACTTTGATGACTATGGTATCATAGTTTATCTGTAAAATTCAAATATATACACCTATTTTGACCCTGTATTTTACCATGACCTCTATAGGCGCTCTACTAGCCTGTTTAAGTAGCACCGAAAAAGCCGCTATTCGCAAAATAGAGAAGAATCTCTACAAGTGTAACGCTGCTGAAGTAGCCATTACTTTTAATAAAGTATTATTGTTATTATTATTATTATTATTATTATTATTATTATTATTATTATTATTATTAATTATTATTATTTTTTATTTTTTGCCTCCGGTCACTGGCTGACGATTTAACAAATTTCCAGTGCGCTCACGGCAACATGAATGATTTTGGTCGAAATATTGATTTATCAGCTTACATTCTTTTCCGTCTCAATGAACTTAACATATCCAATAAATAACAAAGAAGTGGCGCTTCATATTCAAAAGTGAATCATCATATAACCTTCATACACGTAAACCAACACAACAACTCCATATTTTGATAGGTTGATAAAATGATGGAACTGAAAGTTCGTTTATGTGCGCGAAAACTGTTACAAAGACCCATTTCTGTAGACGAGAGGATTTACATTCTGATTTGGGCTCGAGATAAGTGATTGTCATTAAAGATATTTTTCTTTAAATGACTCCTAATCATGAGGAACCTAGTGAGAAAACCTACTAAGGTGACACAAACGATCATTACGCCGTTGATAAAGGTAACCTGTCAGTTTCATTTAATGAATTTTCTAATATAACATTTAATCTTCTCGCCCGGTGCAATATAGAAATGATATATACCTCATTTAACAGCGCTGAGCAATCGCATTTTCAAGATGACGGACGATAACGCTAAATCCCCACACAACACGACCCGAGTCATTCTATTCCGAATCGTCCTCCCGTTCCAGAAATTCCCGTCCATTCCCGTTACATTCCAGCCTCCTTCTCCTCCACCGGTGTATCTGACTTCATCCGTCATCTCCCCATCGTGACAGAGGAGTTTCCTGTGGCGCCCCATCGCCTTACGAAGAGTTGCGGATGAAGGCAGTCAAGCTCTTGTTTAAGTGGGGGGAGGGGGACAGGGGGCGGGGGGCAACGCTCCCTTACCATTAAGCCAGACCGAGAAAATACGCCCTCACACTCTGGAATGGGTGGTCCTTTCCTGGTCTTTAGTTCGGATTTTTCTTTCTGCTTCGTTTTTGTAAAGATTTTGCAGCGGTTGGGGGTTGGGGGGGCATTTCTATTTTCACTATGGGCTGCTTTTGTGCTTATTTGTACTGTTTATTTACTACGAATAACTATGACAGTTTTGGGGGAGTTTTTATTTGCATAAGAACTAGAGTTTGTCCTTATTTAAACCATCTGATTAACATAAATTATTATGATATTTTTTGGGGAGTTTTTATTTTCACTGGAACCTTAGTTTGTGCTTATTTATACTGTCTATTTACCCTTAATGATTATGCTATTTTTTGGGGAGTTTTTATTGTTACTGGAACTTTAGTTTGTCCTTATTTAAACTGTCTATTTACCCTTAATAACTATGTTATTTTTTGGGGAGGTTTAATTTTCACTGGAATTAGATTTTGTGCTTATTCCAATTACCTATTTACCAAAAATAACGCAATTAATTTTGGCGCTTGAATGTGCACTGGCACTGCAGTTTGCATTTACACTGTGTAATTACTAAGTCCGTATACGTTCCATTATCTTTGTTACTTCAAATGTCAAGGGCATTTCTCAAAGCAGAGGGATTTGCCTCTCAAACGATGCAATCTGAATAATTATTCCAACATTAAAGTATAATATCACTCGTTATATTAAAGTAATATTCACACATCATAAGAATAATTAACACGAAGGATAATTACACCATGCAAGCAGAAGAAATTCTCATCAACAGACCATTTCAGTCGCGGGACAAAGCTTATCTAGTAAAAAATATAATGCAAGATTAAAGATTCCCCTAAAAAGAACAAAAAAAAAATAATTGCACAATGTTTTGTCCAGAATGCAAAGAAACCAGAATAATAATAATAATGATAATGATAAGAATACGTGACGTATGAATTGTCACAATAATAAACTTACTCAGACATTTAACAATATCACAGCGACCATATTGCAAACTCGGTGCCATGACTAGGATTTATTTTTGAAATGTTAATGCAAAATAAACAATCCAGCCAGATTTCAGCTTGTATCATCAGTCGAATGATTTTATGTATATTATGCTCTGAAACACTAATTATTGTAGACCTTGACGTTTTTTGGCCAAAATTTAGGATCCGACAGAGGTCAATCATTTGTTTATTCGACTTGAACGAAAGAGGGAAATTAAAATTTTTTTTTCTTAAACAGAATTCTTTATCTCGTCCATCTATTTTACATCAAATGTCAATTTGAGATACATTTCTTTACCTTTGAATTTAATAAAAGGAAATTTGATTATTTTTTTACAGGTTTGTTTACCTCGTCCATTTATTCTACATCAAATGTCAATTTGAGATCCATTGCTTTACCTCCTTTGAATTTAATAAAAGGAAATGTGATTATTTTTTGTACAGATTTCTTTACCTCGTCCAGTCATTTTCAATCCAATGTCAATTTGAGATCCATTTCTTGACCTTCTTTGAATTTAATCAAAGGAAATTTGATTATTTTTTGTACAGATTTCTTTACCTCGTCCAGTTATTTTTAATCAAATGTCAATTTGAGATCAATTTCTTTACCTTCTTTGAATTTCATAAATGGAAATTTGGTTATTTTTTACAGGATTCTTTACCTCGTCCAGTTAGTTTTAATCAAATGTCAATTTGAGATCAATTTCTTTACTTCCTTTGAAATTAATAAAAGGAAATTTGGTTATTTTTTTACAGGATTCTTTACCTCGTCCAGTTATTTTGAATCAAATGTCAATTTGAGATCAATTTCCCTACCTTCTTTGAATTTAATAAAACTTTGATTCCACCCTAGAGTTCAGGATTAATTTCCCCGAGTATTTTTGACATGCCCGGTTTCCTAAGGTCGACCAAAACTTCAAGGTTACAGATCCCTGAACTTCAGAATTGACTTAGGAAGTTTAGGATGGTAGGAAACTTCACCTTTTCAATTATGCGGACACTTATTTTTTTTTTAGTTTTCTAAAAAAAAAAATAAACTACTGTGCCTGCTTTGTCTATCCGTCCGGTGCTAAGTAACCAATTGGGTTCCTAGCCATGTATAAAAAAATCTAATCCTTCGGGCCAGCCCTAGGAGAGCTGTGAAACAGTTCAGTGGTCTGGTTAAACTAAGATATGATTTTGCTTGTTTTTTTTTTTTTTTTTTTTTTTTTTTTTTTTTTTTTTTTGTTTTTTTTTTTTTTTTTTTCATTTATGTGAGGATGGAAAACCCCTCAGAATCAGTTGTGCTTCGGAGAGCTTTGGTAATGTTATGCTGATACCAATGAGCAAACAACGTCAGGGAGTGCAAGAAATCTCAAGGAATAAAGTATAAAGTATTCCCATTACTGGCCATCGATCTATCATCAGAAATAAAGGCGCAGGGAAAAGTTGGGGGAGACGACTTTCTCCGCTCTTGTTTTTAAGGTGTCAGAAGTTTCCAATTTGACACGGGCCTTCGAGATGAAGTTTCTTCTGAAGGAGAGTTTAAAAAAAATCTATATCCCTCTGTCTGTTTTTTTTAATCTATATCCCTCTGTCTTTTTTTTAAATCTATGTCCCTCGTTCTATCCCTTGTCTTTTTTTTTAAATATGTAAAAATATCCCTCTGTTTTTTTATATCAAATATCCCTCTGTCGTTTTTAAATCTATATAAACCTCCCGTCTGTTTTTTTTTAAAGAAATCTATATCCCTCTGTCTTTTTTTAAAAATCTATATCCCTCTGTCTGTTCTTTTTATATCTATATCCCTCTGTCTGTTTTATTTTAATCATATCCCTCTGTCTGTTCTTTTTTAAAATCTATATCCCTTTGTCTGTTTTTTTGAAATCTATATCCCTCTGTCTGTTTTTTTAGATCTATATCCCTTTGTCTTTTTTTTTAAATCTATATCCCTCTGTCTGTTTTTTTTTTAAAATCTATATCCCTCTGTCTGTTTTTTTTTAAATCTATATCCCTCTGTCTGTTTTTTTTTAAATCTATATCCCTCTGTCTGTTTTTTTTTTAAATCTATATCCCTCTGTCTGTTTTTTAATCTATATCCCTCTGTCTGTTTTTTTAGAAATCTATATCAGTCTGTCTGTTTTTTTTAAATTCTATATCGCTCTGTCTGTTTCTTTATCTATTATTTTTTCTTTTATCTATCCCTCTGTCTGGTACCACCCTACCTACCTTTTTTTAAATCTATATCCCTCTGTCTGTTTTTTTAGATTTATATCCCTTTGTCTGTTTTTTTTTAAAATCTATATCCCCTCTTGTCTGTTTTTTTGGAAAACAAATTATAAATTTCCCTCTGTCTGTTTTGTTGTTAAATCATAGCCCTCTGCTGTTTGTTTTTTTAAAAATTCCCTCGTCCCTTTTTTTGTTTTTGAAATCATACCCCCTCTGCCTTTTTTTGTTTTATGTGTGGGTCTTTTTCAAGGGCCTAGAAAAGTGACTGACATCTGTGAGATATCCACATCGGTTTTTTTTTATTCAAGACCTATATATACTGAAGCAGAATGTTTATTCGTTTCCCTACCACCTTAAGATTTACTCCCAGAATTTGACAGCTTTTTCATAGAACCCAAAACAATTATCAAAATCTTTTGCATTACTAAAACCTAGTTACGTTATATATTACTCCTTAACGCAGCAATAATGGATCTTCACCTAACATTTCTTCGATACTACATGAATCCAGGATCTGTGAAATTATTTTTATCTATTTATTTATTCATTTTAACGCTGATGTTTTTAATTCCAGGACGTCGCTCACTATTCTGATAAAAATCTAAATCTAGAAGGCCTTGATTGTAATCATTACAACATAAATAATCACATTAACTACACAGAGTCTGTGTGAGTGTGTGTATGCAATCACACCAACACTATACGAACCACTGCGCGCAGTTCATCGCTCTATCATCGCTAAAATGAAGGATAAAAAACCACATGCAGCTTTTCCCCATCAGTGCATCACCACAGAACACTGAAAATCGCTGATGCAAAATAGTTTTTGGGTCCACCTCGCTTCAAGGGAACGCGAACGAACGGATGAAATGTCCAATGGCAGCCCCCCCCGCCCCCTCTTAAAAAAAAAATTATCACCGAACACTTCAAATACATTCATCGGGCTGAAAGGGGTACCTATGGAGAGATATTATAAAATGGTTTGAGGGGGTGGGGGAAGGGGGAGGGGAGCTATTTTTATAATGGATACGATATTTTCGGGGCATGAATGCTGTCATGAAACGTTTTGTATCTTTTTTTGAAGATTCCTATAGGGAAATTATCGCCGGCCATAACCTATGATGATGGTCTTATTGAACTGTATTTGATTCTCATTATGCTGACGAGTTTTGATGTAATTCCAACATACATACATACGTACGTAAAAAACACACATTATACACACACACACACACCATATATATATATATATATATATATATATATATATATATATATATATACATATATATATATATATATATATCATATGTACACACACACACACACACACACATATATATATATATCTATATATATATATATATATACTATATATATATATATATCTTAGTATGTGTGTGTGTGTGTGTGTGTGTGTGTGTACATATAGATATAGTATATATATAGATATATATATATATATTATATATATATATATAGATAGATATATATATATGGATATATTTAGGATATAGATATATATATATATATATATATATATATATATGTATAAACATATATATATATATATATATATATAGATAGATATATATAATATAAGATATAGTATGTATGTATAAAACATATATATATATATATATATATATATATATATATATATATATATATATAAACACACGCACACATATAATATATATAAATATATATATATATATCTATATATATTAGTATATATATATATATATATATATATATATATATATATATATATATAGTATATATATTATATATAATATATATGTATAGATATATATATATATATATATATATATATATATATATATATATATATATATATATATATATATATATATATATTATATATATCTATACATATATATATATATATATATATATATATATATATATATATATATATATATATATATATATATATATATATATATATATATATATTATAGTATATATATATGTATATATATATATATATATATATATATATATATATATATATATATATATATATATATATATATATATATATATATATATACATACACAGTGTGTGTTTGAGTCTGTGTGTGCGTGTGTAGGTTTCTAAAATATTACGAATATTTTCGCTGTTTGTGAACGTTGTATAAATAAACGCTGTAGTTTAGTATAAACGACGGTATATATCCCTTGGCACGAAGTAAAAAAAAAAGAAAAAGAAAAAAGAGGAAAAGCAATCTAATGTACACAGAAAAACAAGGAAAAGAAATCCTAGCCACGAAGTAACAAAAAAATGAAATAATCCTTTAGCACGAAGTAACAAAATTAAATAACATCCTTAGGGGCCAAGTAAAAAAAAAAAAAAGAAAAAAAAAAAAAAAGAGGAAAAGCAACCCCTTAGCACGAAGTAAAAAAAAAGGAAAATAAATCCCTTAGCACGAAGTAAAAAGAAAGGAAAGGAAATCCTTTAGCACGAAGTAAAAAAATGAAAAGAAATCCCTCAGTGCAAAGTAAAAAAAATGAAAAGAAATCCCTCAGCACGAAGTAAAAAAAAAAGGAAAAGAAATCCCTTAGCATGAAGTAAAAAAAGGAAAAGCAATCCCTTAGCACGAAGTAAAAAGAAAGGAAAAGAAATCCCTTAGCTCGAAGTAAAAAAAAAAAAAAAATGAAAAGAAATCCCATAGCATGAAGTAAAAAAAGGAAAAGAAATCCCTTAACACGAAGTAAAAAAATGAAAAGAAATCCTTCAGCGCGAAGTAAAAAAAAATGAAAAAAAATCCCTTAGCACGAAGTAAAAAAAAATATTAAAAAGAAGGAAAAGTAATCCCTTAGCACTAAGTAAAATAAAAAAAAAGAGGAAAAAAATATCAAAACGGCTTCGCAAATCACCAGTAATACCTATAAAATGCAAGTGGTTACATGAGATGAAGTTCTAAGTAGGATTTGTCCCAGTACAACATCAGAGGTCTTTTCGCGCTTTACCGAAGCATTATCATCATCATCCACACTCAAAGGCTGCTGGGAACTGCCATTTATGCTCACAGGTATCAGAATTTTGGTTTTATTATTCTATTTTTTTCCTAACTTTTGACACAGCTCTCTCTTCACTCACTGTTGTTCTTGATTCTGTTGTAGCAGTAATCTCTCTAAGTTACATTAGTTTATATTTCAATGTATGACACAGTGGCGCAATGAGAGAATCTGATTTTCTTTGTCCTAGACATGACATAGCCACCCATCCAATGCCAACACTGTTGGTCCGCCCTGGCTATGGGGTGGGACGTAGGTAAAGGCATACATCCACCCTCCTCCTGCATACCTGTTTTTCCAGCCCGGGAATGGGGCGGGGGTTAGGTAGCAGGAACGGGAGGTTAGGGGAAACATTCACCCTCTTCCTGCATACCTGTTTGTCCAGCCCGGGAATGGGAGCGGGGTTAGTAGAGAGAACGGGAAGTTATGGGGGACATCCACTCTCCTCCCGCATACCTGTTTGTCCGCCCAGGGAATGGGACGGGGGTTAGGTAGCGGGAACGGGAAGGGGCTCAGGAGGGTATGGAAGACAGCAACCCGGTTTTCTAGGCTCGTTTATGTCATAACTTAACACGTAATTTCCAAAATCCTCATCTACATTCGCCACTTCATCACTTCATCTTCCGTCTTAACCAAACGCTCACCCCACCCCCCCAAATAACGTAGGTAAACTAGTCACGTTTTGCGACCACAAAGCCTGTTACCACGATGTATGGGTAGGCCTAAAATTCCCACAAGAGCCGAGAGGGAAGGTAAGGAACTTTGAGGCTTAATCAACATTTTATTATCGTTTTTCAACATAACGGTAGAATCATTTTTTTCCTTTCGCTCGGTCGAGTAGTATTCTTTGTAGGTGTTCCACAAACGTTTTTTTTAGCTTTATTTTGAACTATCTACAACGATCTTTGCAGGTGTTCCACAAACGTTATTTTTAGCTTTATTTTGAATTATCTGCTACGATCTTTGTAAGTGTTCCACTAACGGTTTTTTTTTTTAGCTTTATTTTGAATTATCTATTACGATCTCTGTAGGTGTTCCACAAATATTTTTTTAAGCTTTATTTTGAATTATCTACTACGGGTGTTCCGCAAACGTTTATAAGCTTTATTTTGAATTATCTACTACGATCTTTGTACGTGTTCCACAAACGTTTATTTTAGCTTTATTTTGAATTATCTACAACGATCTTTGTAGGTGTCCCAAAAACGTTTTTTAAGCTTTATTTTGAATTATCTACTAAAATCTCTGTAGGTGTTCCACAAACGTTTTTTAAGCTTTATTTTGAATTATCTGCTACGATCTTCGTAGGTGTTCCACAAACGTTTATTTTAGCTTTATTTTGAATTATCTGCTACGATCTTTGTAGGTGTTCCACAAACGTTTATTTTAGCTTTATTTTGAATTATCTACTATGATATTTGTAGCTGCTCCACAAACGTTTATTTTGGATTTATTTTGAATTATCTGCTACGATCTTCGTAGGTGTTCCACAAACGTTTATTTTAGCTTTATTTTGAATTATCTACTACGATCTTTGTAGGTGTTCCCCAAACGTTTATTTTAGCTTTATTTTGAATTATCTACCACGATCTTTGTTGGTGCTCCACAAACTTTTTTTAAGCTTTATTTTGAATTATCTGCTACGATCTTCGTAGGTGTTCCACAAACGTTTATTTTAGCTTTATTTTGAATTATCTACAACGATCTTTGTAGGTATTCCACAAACGTTTCTTAAGCTTTATTTTGAATTATCTACTACGATCTTTGTAGGTGTTCCACAAAAGTTTTTTTTTTTTTTGCTTTATTTTGAATTGCCTACTACGATTTTTGTAGGTGTTCCTCAAAGTTTTTTTTTTTTTTTTTTTTTTTTTGCTTTATTTTGAATTATCTACTACGAAATTAAGTTTTGTCGTCGGCATTACTTGTGTGAAATCTAAGGGTTACATTTCATTTAATCAGGCGCTTGGTAGAACTGCAGTATCTATGGGAAAATAGGCAAGCATGGTTATGGGAACTAAAAAAAAAAAAAAAGCAAAAGAATAAAAATCATCTCAATAATTGCGTCTGAACACCAGAGGCCGGCTCAGAGGTTAGGGCAAAATATATATATGCCTTTTATTAAATTTGTATAAGATAATCGACGATATTCATGTTGAAAGGTTGTTTGTGTAATCTGAAGTCATCATAATACGCTAGGTAACCGAGTTTTCCCGGATCTTTAAAAATGAAAGGAAATAATTTCAAATCATAATATACACAAGGTATAAATAATGAATGCATTATTCATTAAGCATTACGTTTTTGGTGGTGGTGGCGCTGAAAGTCTGATCGCTATTCATTATTGAAAACAGGGAATATATGCATATGTTAAAATCAAAAGAATAGCCAATTATTAACACCTTAGACACTAACATAAAACTATGTTTACCCTTTTCAATTATCATTATCTGCATCCCTTTATGAGATTCCTATTCTAGCCCTTTTGAATCTATTCTGTAAACCATGTTGGCGAATATGAAACAATTCCAAATATATTATTCACGTGTAATATACAAATAATAGCTCTGCATGACTAATTATCACAATCTCTCTCTCCCCTTTGAATGCTGTTCATGATTTATGTTTTATCTTTACTTTCATTAACAAAAGCTCGATCCGGGTAATCACTGATGCATACAAATTCGATAAAGAATTTAGATGAATCTGTTACCTTTTGATTTTGTGTAAATACGTCACTTGTTTACTTTAAAATAAATATAAACGCATGACTGATAAAGACAACGTTTACGGCAATCGAGAATCAATGAGTAAAAACAAGTATTCATTTAATTCAGCCATTGATGATAATTCCAATGGGGTTAAATGCTCTTATTGAGTTATGGCCCTACAACAAGTGTCCCCCTTTCCCTGTTCATTTCAGATGACGATGGAGAGGGAATTGTTATTAAAAGATAATTTCTGACTATTTATCTCACCGGGATTCCATCAAGAAGTTTGGGCAATATTCGTTCTTCCTGAATCTCACTGGATATTCACAGAATACCTTGTTGGTTTTGACATTATTCTGAGGATACTGTCTCTACTATGCGTGATGTAACTGTTTCTTTTATTTGTGTTTCTAAGCGCTGAGTGAGAAGGGCTAATCTTTTCAACTGGGCTGAACTTCGGGTTAACAAACCCACACAGGAAATGTCATCTGAATTACTAATCATAATGGAAACATTAAACAAATAGCAGCTCTTCCCCAATTTAATTTTATTGAGTCAAACTCGAACGAACGATATTCCACTATCCTAACCCTAAGACATCATTTTAATACCTGAAAATTACCTGAGACTCCACGAAAGTTAGCCTTGAATTATCTAGGAATATTTCAGTATCAATTTCTTTGTGAGCATCGAATCTATTTCTAACTCGTCTTCATTACTCCAGGAATCACTGAAGGGAAACGTTTAAAAGTAAAGAAAGGCTTGTTCAACCTTTCGTTGTGAATGAATTATACCCTGCACTTGATGACCTTTCATGCTGTAGTAACACCAGAATGTGATATGAATCCTTTTTTTTTATCTGTTTGTTAACTTATTAATTTATTTTTTCTTCCTTAATAAGTGGGGTCCCTTCTTTCTGTATTTATCTTTAACTCGTCTTGATTCTTCCAAATGAACACCATATTCTTTGACATTGACAGTTTCATCTTTGCACAAAATCGGCATATGGATGATCCTGTAATGGCTTCTCTCCCTTTTTCCCTGGTCGTCTTCTGTCTCGTAAGAAAGCTGAATATTTGTTATTCATATCGATGTTCTTGCCATCCTTTCGTTTGACTGCTCTTGGGATCTTTGTTGCTTTTATCCAGCGCCTATCATTTCCGCTTTGTGGTCTCCTTCCTGTGTCCAGTTCTTCCTCTCGTCCCTCGTCTCCTTGTAGCATCTATGTTTCTGTCAGACCTTTCTGCATCCTTTCTCCGCTTTCTGTCTCAGCCCTTGTGCCAGCCCCTCTCTTCCTCAGGATCTACAACTTCTTCTATCTGGATTTCTGCATTGTGTCCAGAGGAGATTTCTTTTGGCCTCTTGTCCTTCCTTGGCACCTTGTGCCCTGTCTTTTCCAATTGAGGAATTATGCCGCGTTTGGCATTCTCAGGAATGGTTTTCAGCGCCTCCTGCAGAAGTATAGCCTGTCTCCTTCATCTGCTTCTGAAGTTGTTCGTATTTGTCTCTCGCTTGCGCTTTTCCCAGCATCAGTGATGCCTCACTGCTGGGGTGTCATCACGGGGCCAAATCATTGCAGAGGGGTTTTGTTTAGCCAGCAGTGAGCGCCTTCCCTCTGCTCCTTGGCACCGCTCACCAAAAAGGTAGTAGTTCTTCTTCTTGGTTGCTTGCATCGTTCCAACTCTGAATTTATATATATTCAGAATTTCTGAATATATATATACTCAGAAATTAGGCTTTCTTTAAACAGGTTTGTTTCTTGTACGTTGTCTGGATAGGATCCCAAGATAAGCATTTCCAAGTTGGTGGAGGATCTTCTGAGAGCTTCTTGCTTTTCGTTGCATTTGGACGTCTCTTATGTGAACCAGGAGTTTGTGGTTCCATCCAGGAGCTTGTGGTTTTACTCCTTGTCGTGTTTGATGGCGGACTGCCTTGCAGAGTCTGAGTCGAAAGAGGCTGAAGGTTGGTGAGAATCTGACGGAAGCTTCGAGTCTTCGCTTTATAAAGTGGAGGTCTTCCTCCTTCCTTGGAGACAGACGGAGACTGTCTGTTCGTTTGTGCTCCTCCCTTTGTGTTGGTGGACTGTCTTGCCGAGTTGATTCAAAGACGCTTGTTGCTTAAGGTTGGTCTGAGAATCTGACGGAAGCTCCGAGTCTTCGCTTTTGGATTTCGAAGAAAGACAGAGAGAATGTGATCGTTCGATCGTTCGTCCTCCTCCTTGTGTCTCTTGACTCCTGAAGGGAAGCTTTCCCGTTGGGATTCTTGAGGATTTGGGAAGCATTTCTCCTTCGTTCTTTTTTTATTCATTCGTTTATCTTCACCTTTGCACAAAATCGGTATATGGATGATCCTGTAATGGCTTCTCTCTTTTTCCCTGGTCGTCCTTCTTGTTCTGTATGAAAGCTTGAATATTTTGTTATTCATATCGATGTTCTTGTTAAGACCCTTCCGTTTGACAGCTCTTGGGATCTTTGTTGCTTTCATCCAGCGCCTATCATTTCCGCTTTGTGGTCTCCTTCCTGTGTCCAGTTCTTCCTCTCGTCCCTCGTCTCCTTGTAGCATCTATGTTTCTGTCAGACCTTTCTGCATCCTTTTTCCGCTTTCTGTCTCAGCCCTTGTGCCAGCCCTTCTCTTCCTCAGGATCGTCAACGTCTTCTATCTGGATTTCTTTTGGCCTCTTGTCCTTCCTTGGCACGTTGTGCCCTGTCTTTTCCAATTGAGGAATTATGCCGCGTTTAGCATTCTCAGGAATGGTTTTCAGCGCCTCCTGCAGAAGTATAGCCTGTCTCCTTCATCTGCTTCTGAAGTTGTTCGTATTTGTCTCTCGCTTGCGCTTTTACCAGCATCAGTGATGCCTCACTGCTGGGGTGTCATCACGGGGCCAAATCATTGCAGAGGGGTTTTGTTTAGCCAGCAGTGAGCGCCTTCCCTCTGCTCCTTGGCACCGCTCACCAAAAAAGGTAGTACTTCTTCTTCTCGGTTTCTTGCATCGTTCCAACTCTGAATTTATATATATTCAGAATTTCTGAATATATATATACTCAGAAATTAGGCTTTCTTTAAACAGGTTTGTTTCTTGTACGTTGTCTGGATAGGATCCCAAGATAAGCATTTCCAAGTTGGTGGAGGATCCTCTGAGAGCTTGTATCTGTTTCGTTGCATTTGGACGTCTCTTATGTGAACAAGGAGTTTGTGGTTTCCTCCAGGAACTTGTGGTTTTACTGCTTGGGGTTTTACTGCTTGTCGTGTGTGATGGCGGACTGCCTTGCA
>NC_061102.1:2006882-2026882 GCF_015104395.2 Macrobrachium nipponense | reverse complement strand
CAGTTAGAAATAGGGGGTTTCGGTTTTTATTTTGATAGGAGAAGGGGTTATTAATCATGTCACAGGCAACTCAGGGTCATTTTATTCTTACCGGAGAATCATAATAAAATTTTGATTATTATATTCGTAATTATGAAATTCGCTTCTTTAACTGTTCTCCTTACCGGAGAATAATAGAAATCTGATTACTATATTCCTAATTATAAATTATTTTATATCCTTTCATTTCGGCATTAAGGAAACGCTTGAACAGCTTAAATTTGCCTCTGAAGTCGAAGATTACTTCATATAACTGTTTTTAGACTTATTTAACAGGATAAATCAGAGGTAATTATTCTAAGGCTTCAAAATTCACGCGCAGCGATTTTATAAAATCTAAAGGTACCGTAAATATTACGCCAGGAAGGAGAACAAAATGAAAATGGTACATATATATATATATATATATATATATCTATATATATATATATTAATATATATATATATATATATATATATATATATATATATATATATATATATATATAACATACAATTATCATTATTACAGAGAGCCTTTTCAAGAAAAATCTATACACTGTATAGAAGGACTGTTATATCAAGACGATGGATATCTTCCTGTGGATATATCTAAAATAATTCTTGTCAATTACCTTCTGATTCCTCATTATCTTCTTAACGTACGATTAAAAAATCTAGCAAAAACTTGAAACAGGTAGACGAACCCAACAGCAAGAAAAAAAAAAAAAAAAAGGGAATACTTTGCAACCCGACACCTTTAAATCTAACGTGTTTTTTTTTTCTAAGAGTCTGAAACTTTTTTTTTTTTTTATACCTGAGGTTACTCTGGGTTTAAAGGGACGCTGCTACTGCTGCTGCTGCTGCATCTTCTTGACCTGAGAGAGAGGATGACGAGAGAGAGAGGATGACGAGAGAGAGATGAGAGAGAGAGAGATGAGAGAGAGAGCTATTCATACATCGCTGCATCCTATTTACAACAGACGATTCGGCTATCCAAAAATCATTCTGGTCGAAAGGACTTCCGTTCACACAAGACCAAGTGTTCATTGATGCATCCAGGCGTCTTTACTTTCCATTCGCGTTTTACAATCACGATTTTATTACATTTTTTCTAGCGTGTTAGAAGAAATACAATGGGATCTAATGGTGAAGAATTTTTTTCCCTTTTTTTCGTTATAGAAAGAATAATCTATCTTACGTGAACACGACTTGATATTATTATGCAGAATTATGATTTATTATCTATTTCGTGCAATAAAATGGGGTCGTATGGTGTAGATTTATTTATTTATTTACTTATTTATTTATTCATTTATTAATTTTTTGATAGGAAGAATAATCAATTTTACGTGAACACGACTTTATACTATTATGCAAAATTATAATCTATTTCTTATTTCATGCAGTCAGACCTTAATATTAATGCTACAATATTTTACAATCTCAATTTTGTTTTGCATGTTAGAGAAAACAGAACACGATCTAACGTCGAATATTTTTTTTTTGTTTTTGTTTTTCGTCAGGAAGTTCTTCTATTTTACTAGAACACGACTTGGTATGAATAATATTAATAAATGCAAAGTTATATACGTAATTCATAATTCCTTTTCGAGCAGCAATATACATGACCTTAAAGAACACCTGGACATTAAAATCAAACATTTAGCAGAAAGGATAAACTTATCAATATAACCTACGATATTTTAATAATATTAGTAACTGTAAAGTTATATAAGTAATTCATCATTCATTTTCAAGCAGCAAATATATATGAGTTTAAAGATCACCTGGATATTAAAAGCAAACATTTAGCAGACAGAATAAACTTAATAAAAAAAACTACGATATTCGCTGTCGCATTAACACTGCTTTACTGGGAATTATGAAGATTGACGCGTCTCACCTGCCCGAAAGGGTAAACAGGTATATCATCATCGAGGATGCGCTTGTCTGAAACAGGAAAAAATGACTGCAATCGATTGCATTGGTATCTCTTCCTTATCCTGCTTTCTGTATAATTGTTACCTTGTTAATTTTGGTTTTGTATATTTTCTTAACTTTAGTTATGCATCACTAATATTGCCCTTGGATTTGTACGTAATAGGTGGGTTATTTTCCTATACTTTGAAATTATGCATCACTGATATATTACCCTTTCCTGATTACGTATGATTTTTTTCTGGTTGTCAATATTTTTCAAGAATTAGTGAATAATTCTATACACTGATTCTTGAAGAAATCTCACATCATGAATTGATACATTTAAGTAACCACATGATTCAATGGACACATTGTGGTCATATTCGTTCAAAAAAGGGTATACTATAAATTGGGGGTGCTAATAAGAAAGGGTGGTATTTTTGCAATTGTTTACTTTTGACAACGTTATTCACTGTGCATTTGCATGAATATTAAGTTAATTAGAAGATACTGGAAATAAGAAAAATGTCAAAATGTAATTTCATTTATAGATATATAATTATATATATAAAGTATATATATATATATATATATATATATATATATATATATATATATATATATATATATACTATATATTTATTTATTTATTTACGAGAAAACTCATTACTTCGCGTTCTGAGCTAAAGAATTCGCATTGGTAAGATTGTACTGGAGACAGCAAATACCATTTTATGCATTTCATCGAGGTTATAAAAAGGATACACATATTACGCACGAGGCTTTTTACGCTGCCAAAATAACGCCCGAAAGGATTTTAGCAAAGATATTATATTAACTGGGGAAGCTACATCAATTCAATTGGTAACACAGTGTTTCTGGATATTTGTGTTCCGGAAATTGTTGGCCTCTTGCACAATACCTTTATTATGTTTGTGGCAACTTTGCCAGAGATAGGAAACTTGATTAAGTTTCTGGTGGCCAGTGCCGAGGGGAATATGGGGAAGACTTTTTTTAGACACTTCAGATTTGTAGTTTTGTTGAAATGAGTTATGGCACACTGACAATTTTTTTCAGAATTTCCTCGGCGATTTTATTTGCCATGATTTTGCCCTTTTCAGCAGTTATGCTAAACACAGAGAGTTTATAGTTTTTGACTGTAACATTGAGCTCTTTAGAGAGGCTTTTCGAGGTTATTTTACTGGAGAATTGGAGATATAATATTTTGGCCATGTGGTATTTTGTTTAGTTGGAGATAGTCCAGAGTTTAGGCCTATGGTGGTAAAAACTATATTTAGTTCAATTATTTTTGCAGTTATTTTGGTGCAAATGGAAACTCTCGTGAGAGGAGATATGTGGCAATATTTTCGAGTGCATCAGTTAGATGCTTTGAGTGCATTTTTTGGGGACAGAGTTTCTTATTTTGATCACCCTGCTTGGAGATATAAATATTTTTTGGATACTTGGTTTTATTCCATATGTGGTTACTGGTGATATAGAGGGGAATATGGTGATATGTGGTTATTAGTGAAATGGAGGGGAATATTTTTATTGCTGGAGTGGTATTATTATTAATATGGTGATGTGTGGGTGGCATTACTGAATTGTGGTTTACTGTGGTTTATATCCCGAATAGGTGATAATTTGTTTGATATAATTGAGTAGTATCATGGGGGAGTTATGTTTTAAAGACAATTTTTGGGCACCTTGGTGATATCCTGGAGATAATTTTGTGAAATGTGGTTATATAATGTCAGTATAGAATTTTTGGGGCTTTTTGGAGAATAATGGTTAGTATAGAATATTTGGAGAATAATGGTTAGTATAAAATATTTGGAGAATAATGGTTTCTGGCGTTGCAAGTCTGACTAGACAAATCTATAGTGCAGCAGTTCGAAGCACCTGAGGTGTTCACAGGTGGATTTTTGCTGATAAAGCTGTGATGAGTGATACTTTCTTCTTGATTTTGTCAATCAACGTTACGTCAAATCTCTTTGCATGTATCACCCTATCTGTTCTGAGACCATAGTCCCAGAGGATCTTTAAGTGATCGTTTTCTCTCACTCCTTCAGGTTGGTGCTCGTACCACTTATTACTGTACTGGTTCTGTGCAAGAGCCGGACATTCGCTTGCTATGTGGTTTATGGTTTCATTTTTCGTATTGCACTTCTTACATACGTATGGGAGAGATGTTATTTCCGTCTATCGATCTTAGGGCATGATCTTGTGCCGCTGTTATCATTCCTTCAGTTTCCTTCTTGAGCTCTCCCCTCTGTAGCCATTGCCATGTGTCATCGCTGGCTAGTTCTTTAGTCTGTCTCATGTATTGTCCGTGCATTGGTTTGTTGTGCCAGTCCTCTGATCTGTTTGTCATTCTCCTGTCTCTGTATATTTCTGGGTCTTCGTCTACTTTTATCATTCCTTCTTCCCATGCACTATTGAGCCACTCGTCTTCACTGGTTTCCAGATATTACCCCAGTGCTCTGTTCTCGATGTTGACGCAGTCCTCTATACTTAGTAGTCCTCTCCCTCCTTCCTTTCGTGTTATGTATAGTCTGTCCGTATTTGCTCTTGGGTGTAGTGCTTTGTGTATTGTCATATGTTTCCTCGTTTTCTGGTCTATGCTGCGAAGTTCTGCCTTCGTCCTTTCCACTATTTCTGCGCTGCATCTGATTACTGGCACTGCCCATGTGTTTATGGCTTTTATCATGTTTCCGGCGTTGAGTTTTGACTTGAGTATCGCCTTGAGTCTCTGCATATATTCTTTCCTGATCGTGTCCTTCATCTCTTGGTGTTTTATATCCCCTCCTTCCATTATTCCCAGGTATTTGTATCCAGTCTCATCTATGTGTTTGATGTTGCTCCCATCTGGCAGCTTTATCCCTTCAGTCCTTGTTACTTTGCCCTTTTGTATGTTGACTAAGGCACATTTTTCTATTCCAAACTCCATCCCGATGTCCCCAGATACAATCCTTACAGTCTGGATTAGGGTATCTATTTCCTTAATGCTCTTACCATACAGTTTGATGTCGTCCATGAACATCAGATGGTTAATTCTGCTGCCTCTTTTCTTGAGTTGGTACCCAGCATCCATCTTCTGCAGTACTTTTGTCATGGGAATCATGGCTACTACGAAGAGTAGTGGGGATAGTGAGTCGCCCTGGAAGATCCCTCTCCTGATATTAACCTCTGCTAGTCTTATTCCAGAGCTTGTAAGTATTGTATTCCAGTTACGCATTGTATTTTTGAGGAAGCTGATGGTGTTTTACTCTGCCCCATATATTTTCAGGCATTCTATTAGCCATGTTTGTGGTATCATGTCGAAGGCTATCTTATAGTCAATCCATGCCATGCTTAGTTTGGTTTTCCTTCTACTGTTCTTCATTACCATTTTGTCTTTCAGGAGCTGGTCTTTTGTGCCCCTACACTTCCTTCTGCAGCCTTTCCGTTGGTGGGGGATGGTGTTTGTCTCCTCTAGGTAGTTGTATAGCCTTTCACTGATGATACCTGTCAGTAACTTCCACATTATTGGTAGGCAGGTGATAGGCCTGTAGTTACTGGCTATATTTCTCTTACTCTTGTCTTTTTGTACTAAGGATGTTTTTCCTGTGGTCATCCATTTGGGTGCATGATGATTTGAGATACAATGCTGGAGTTGTTCTGCTATTCATTATTATTATTATTATTATTATTATTATTATTATTATTATTATTATTATTATTATTATTATTATTTATTTATTTATTTATTTATTTTTTTTTGCTCTATCACAGTCCTCCAATTCGACTGGGTGATATTTATAGTGTAGGGTTCCGGGTTGCATCCTGCCTCCTTAGGAGTCCATCACTTTTCTTACTATGTGTGCCGTTTCTAGGATCACACTCGTTCTGCATGAGTCCTGGAGCTACTTCAGCCTCTAGTTTTTTCTAGATTCCTTTTCAGGGAATCTTGGGTCTTATCGTGGCCTAGTGCTCCTATGATTATGGGTACGATTTCCACTGGCATATCCCATATCCTTCTTATTTCTATTTTCAGATCTTGATACTTATCCATTTTTCCCTCTCTTTCTCTTCAACTCTGGTGTCTCACATGGTATTGCGACATCAATGAGTGATACTTTCTTCTTGACTTTGTCAATCAACGTCACGTCTGGTCTATTTGCACGTATCACCCTATCCGTTCTGATACCATAGTCCCAGAGGATCTTTGCCTGATCGTTTTCTATCACTCCCTCAGGTTGGTGCTCGTACCACTTATTACTGCAAGGTAGCTGATGTTTCTTGCACAGGCTCCAGTGGAGGGCTTTTGCCACTGAATCATGCCTCTTTTTGAACTGGTTCTGTGCAAGTGCCGGGCATTCGCTTGCTATGTGGTTTATGGTTTCATTTTTCGTATTGCACTTCCTACATATGGGAGAGATGTTATTTCCGTCTATCGTTCTTTGAACATATCTGGTTCTTAGGGCCTGATCTTGTGCCGCTGTTATCATTCCTTCAGTTTCCTTCTTTAGCTCTCTCCTCTGTAGCCATTGCCATGTGTCATCGCTGGCTAGTTCTTTAGTCTGTCTCATGTATTGTCCGTGCATTGGTTTGTTGTGCCAGTCCTCTGTACTGTCTGTCATTTTCCTGTCTCTGTTTATTTCTGGGTCTCCGTCTACTTTTATTAGTCCTTCTTCCCATGCACTCTTTAGCCACTCGTCTTCACTGGTTTTCAGATATTGCCCCAGTGCTCTGTTCTCGATGTTGACGCAGTCCTCTATACTTAGTAGTCCTCTCCCTCCTTCCTTTCGTGTTACGTATAGTCTGTCCGTATTTGCTCTTGGGTGTAGTGCTTTGTGTATTGTCATATGTTTCCTGGTTTTCTGATCTATCGCGGAGTTCTGCCTTCGTCCATTCGACTATTCCTGCGCTGTATCTGATTACTGGCACTGCCCATATGTTTATGGCTTTTATCATATTTCCGGCGTTGAGTTTTGACTTGAGTCTCTGCATATATTCTTTCCTGATCGTGTCCTTCATCTCTTGGTGTTTTATATCCCCTGCTTCCATTATTCCCAGGTATTTGTATCCTGTCTCATCTATGTGTTTGATGTTGCTCCCATCTGGTAGCTTTATCCCTTCAGTTCTCGTTACTTTGCCTTTTTGTATGTTGACTAAGGCGCATTATTATTATTATTATTATTTTATTAAAAATAATAGCAGAATTCACAGAATTGATTTTGTACAATATTCTTTCAATTCTCCTTATGATTTGCCTTTCAGGCACGCTGGTATTATAAAGCAGCTGTCCAATGTTCATCGTGCTGTAGGTCGTCAACGGAAATTTCGGGCGGGCTGGTGTTATCAAAAGCAAACTGGTTATCAGGGACAGGCTGGGGTCGTCAACAGGTATACAGGTGCGCAACGTAGGTCGGGAACAGGCCGTAGTCGTCAGGGGTCTATCCGGTATTTCTTGTTATTTCTTCTTTTCTGGTTTTTAAAAGGCGTCTACATGTTTCGGCCACCTCGTTTGGCCATCTTCGGGACGGGATCGCTGATTGCAATGATCTGTGTCAGATGTATTCACGCTATTTATTGCATTCGGTTGGCTTGAAGAAACGGGTACCTAGGGACGTCCTCAGGATGAGAGCTAACGCTTCTATCATCCTCAGGATCCCTCTGGTGCGATGGTCGTTGTGGGGCGGTGTCTGCTGCTCTCCTGACGGCGGTGGGGAGGAGGAAGGTCTCCTGTGTGATGTTCAAACTGGGCTTCTCCCTCCCGATGTGCAGCGCTTCTAAGATTCGCAAACGACGTAGATCGGGTGCTTGGTCGATAACCTCGAAGTTACCGACGATGTCGCTGCGTCGGATTCTTTTATTATGGGCAGTCCTTGCATGATTAAATACTGCTCCTTCCTGCGCGTGACAGGAGATCCTCTTGGAGAGGCCGATTGGACGGGTCATCCCGATGTAAGTTCCGAGGGCATCCTCGATTGGGCACGTGTATCTGTAAATGACGTTCGTCCTCTGCAAGGGATCCTGCAACGGTGAGGGGTTATATTTCATAATAAAAAAAAAAACATGCAGTCTTATTATGAAAAATAACCCGTCACCGTTGCAGGATCCCTTGAAGAGGACGAACGTCATTTACAGATATACGTGCCCAATCCGAGGATGCCTCGGAACATTGGACAGCTGCTTTATAATACCAGCGTGCCTGAAAGGCAAATCATAAGGAGAATTGAAAGAATATTGTACAAAATCAATTCTGTGAATTCTGCCCTTATTTTTAATAAACTTGTTTGAAAGAAGGTCTGTTTCCAGCATATTATTATTATTATTATTATTATTATTATTATTATTATTATTATTATTATTATTATTTTATTATTATTATTATTATTATTATTATTATTATTATTTATTTTTTATTTTTTGCCTACGGTCACTGGCTGACGATTTAACAAATTTCCAGTGCACTCA
The DNA here is from genome assembly GCF_015104395.2 of Macrobrachium nipponense. NCBI lineage: Eukaryota > Metazoa > Arthropoda > Malacostraca > Decapoda > Palaemonidae > Macrobrachium > Macrobrachium nipponense. Next base: position 2,018,479 of record NC_061102.1, on the reverse strand, counting down.
CGGCAACATGAATGATTTTGGTCGAAATATTGATTTATCAGCTTACATTGTTTTCCGTCTCATTGAACTTAACATATCCAATAAAAAACAAAGAAGTGGCGCTTCATATTCAAAAGTGAATCACCATATAACTTTCATACACGTAAACCAACACAACAACTCCATATTTTGACAGGTTGATAGGATGACGGAACTGAAAGTTCGTTTTGTGTGCGCAAAACTGTTACCAAGACCCATTTCTGTAGACGAGAGGATTTACATTCTGATTTGGGCTCGAAATAAGTGATTGCCATTAAAGATATTTTTCTTTAAATGACTCATAATCATGAGGAACCTAGTGAGAAAACTTACTAAGGTGACACAAACGATCATTACGCCGTTGATAAAGGTAACCTGTCAGTTTCATTTAATGAATTTTCTAATATAACATTTAATCTTCTCGCCCGGTGCAATATAGAAATGATATATACCTCATTTAACAGCGCTGAGCAATCGCATTTTCAAGATGACGGACGATAACGCTAAATCCCCGAGTCATTCCATTCCGAATCGTCCTCCCGTTCCAGAAATTCCCGTCCATTCCCGTTACATTCCAGCCTCCTTCTCCTCCACCGGTGTATCTGACTTCACCCGTCATCTCCCCATCGTGACAGAGGAGTTTCCTGTGGCGCCCCATCGCCTTACGAAGAGTTGCGGATGAAGGCAGTCAAGCTCTTGTTTAGGTGGGGGGAGGGAGGCAGGGGGCGGGGGGCAACGCTCCCTTACCATTAAGCCAGACCGAGAAAATACGCCCTCACACTCTGGGATGGGTGGTCCTTTTCTGGTTTTTAGTTCGGATTTTTCTTTCTGCTTCGTATTTGTAAAGATTTTGCAGGGGGCAGGGGGGGGACATTTCTATTTTCACTATGGGCTGCAGTTTGTGCTTATTTGTACTGTCTATTTACCACGAATAACTATGACAGTTTTGGGGGAGTTTTTATTTGCATAAGAACTAGAGTTTGTCCTTATTTAAACCATTTGATTAATATGAATAATTATGTTATTTTTTGGGGAGTTTTTATTTTCGCTGGAACTTTAGTTAGTGCTTATTTATACTGTCTATTTACCCTTAATGATTATGCTATTTTTTGGGGTGTTTTTATTGTTACTGGAACTTTAGTTTGCCCTTATTTAAACATCCATTTATCCTTAATAACTATGTTATTTTTCGGGGAGTTTTAATTTTGTGCTTATTCCAATTACCTATTTACCAAGAATAACTCTATTAATTTTGGCGCTTGAATGTTCACTGGCACTGCAGTTTGCATTTACACTGTTTAATTACTAAGTCCGTATACGTTTCATTATCTTTGTTACTTCAAATGTCAAGGGCATCTCTCAAAGCAGAGGGATTTGCCTCTCAAACGATGCAATCAGAATAATTATTCCAACAGTAAAGTATAATATCACTCGTTATATTAGAGCAATATTCACACATCATAAGAATAATTAACACGAAGGATAATTACACCATGCAAGCAGAAGAAATTCTCATCAACAGACCATTTTATTTGCGGGACAAAGCTTATCTAGTAAAAAATATAATGCAAGATTAAAGATTCCCCTAAAAAGAATAAAGAAAAATAATTACACAATGTTTTGTCCAGAATGCAAAGAAACCAGAATAATAATAATGATAATGATCAGAATACGTGACGTATGAATTGTCACAATAATAAACTTACTCAGACATTTAACAATATCACAGCGACCATATTGCAAACTCGGTGCCATGACTAGGATTTATTTTTGAAATGTTAATGCAAAATAAACAATCCAGCCAGATTTCAGCTTGTATCATCAGTCGAATGATTCTATGTATTTTATGCTCTGAAACACTAATTATTGTAGACCTTGACCTTTTTTGGCCAAAATTTAGGATCCGACAGAGGTCAATCATTTGTTTATTCGACTTGAACGAAAGAGGGAAATTAAAATTTCTTTTTCTTTAACAGAATTCTTTACCTCGTCCATCTATTCTACATCAAATGTCAATTTGAGATACATTTCTTTACCTTTGAATTTAATAAAAGGAAATTTGATTATTTTTTTACAGGTTTGCTTACCTCGTCCATTTATTCTACGTCAAATGTCAATTTGAGATCCATTGCTTTACCTCCTTTGAATTTAATAAAAGGAAATGTGATTATTGTTTGTACAGATTTCTTTACCTCGTCCAGTCATTTTCAATCTAATGTCAATTTGAGATCCATTTCTTTACCTTCTTTGAATTTAATCAAAGGAAATTTGATTATTTTTTGTACAGATTTCTTTACCTCGTCCAGTTATTTTTAATCAAATATCAATTTGAGATCAATTTCTTAACCTTCTTTGAATTTAATAAAAGGAAATTTGGTTATTTTTTTTTACAGGATTCTTGACCTCGGTCAGTTAGTTTTCATCATATGTCAATTTGAGATCAATTGCTTCAACTTCTTTGAATGTAATAAAAGGAAATTTGGTTATTTTTTTTACAGGATACTTTACCTCGTCCAGTTAGTTTTAATCAAATGTTAATCTGAGATCTATTTCTTTACTTCCTTTGAAATTATTAAAAGGAAATTTGAGTTATTTTTTTTACAGGATTCTTTACCTCGTCCAGTTATTTTGAATCAAATGTCAATTTGAGATCAATTTCCTTACCTTCTTTGAATTTAATAAAACTTTGATGCCACCTTAGAGTTCAGGATTCATTTCCCCGAGTATTTTTGACATGCCCGGTTTCCTAAGGTCGAAGGTAAAGACCAAAACTTCAAGGTTACAGGTCCCTGAACTTCAGAATTGACTTAGGAAGTTTAGGATGGTAGGAAACTTCACCTTTTCAATTATGCGGACACTTATTTTTTTTTTTTTTCTAAAAAAAAAAAAAAACTATTGTGCCTGCTTTGTCTGTCCGTCCGTTGCTAAGTAACCAATTGGGTTCCTAGCCATGTATAAAAAAATCTAATCCTTCGGGCCAGCCCTAGGAGAGCTGTGAAACAGTTCAGTGGTCTGGTTAAACTAAGATATGATTTTGCTTGCTTGTTTTTTTTTTTTGTTTTTTTTTTTTTTGCATTTATGTGAGGATGGAAAACCCCTCAGAATCAGTTGTGCTTCGGAGAGCTTTGGTAATGTTATGCTGATACCAATGAGCAAACAACGTCAGGGAGTGCAAGAAATCTCAAGGAATAAAGTATAAAGTATTCCCATTACTGGCCATCGATCTATCATCAGAAATAAAGGCGCAGGGAAAAGTTGGGGGAGACGACTTTCTCCGCTCTTGTTTTTAAGGTGTCAGAAGTTTCCAATTTGACACGGGCCTTCGAGATGAAGTTTCTTCTGAAGGAGAGTTTAAAAAAAAATCTATATCCCTCTGTCTGTTTTTTTTAATCTATATCCCTCTGTCTTTTTTTTAAAATCTATATCCCTCTGTCTGTTCTTTTTATATCTATATCCCTCTGTCTGTTTTATTTTCAATCATTATAACCCTCTGTCTGTTTTAATCATATCCCTCTGTCTGTTTTTTTTTTTAAATCTATATCCCTTTGTCTTTTTTTTTTTAAATCTATTCCCTCTGTCTGTTTTTTAAATGCCCATTATACTCTGGCTGTTTTTTTTACAAATCTTATATCCTTTGTCGTTTTTTTAATCTATCTCCCCTGTCCAGATTTTGGTTGTTAAAAATCTATTATCCCTCTTGTCTGTTTTTTTTTTATAGTTATATCCCTCTGTCTGTTTTTTTTAAATCATATCCCTCTGTCTGTTTTTTTAATTTTAATATATGTCTGTGTTTTTTTTTTAAATCTATATCCCTTTGTCTTTTTTTTTTGTTTTTAAATTAATCCCTCTTCTGTTTTTTAAATCTATATCCCTCTGTCTTTTTGTTTTTTTTTAAATCTATACCCTTTGTCGTTTTTTTAATCTATTATTCCCTTGTCAGATTTTTTAAAAATCTATATCCCTCTGTCGTTTTTGTTTTTTTTTTTTATATTTATATCCCTCTGGTCTGTTTTTTTTAAATCTATATCCCTCTGTTTTTTTTCTTTTTTAAATCTATATCCCATCGTGTTGTTTTTTTTAAATCTATATCCCCCTCTGTCTTTTTTTTTTAAATCTAATCCCTCCCTCTGTCTTTTTTTTGTTTTTTTTTTAGAAATCTATATCCCTCTGTCTGTTTTTTTAGAAATCTATATCAGTCTGTCTGTTATTTTTAAATCTATATCCCTCTGTCTGTTTGTGTAAAAATCTATATCCCTCTGTCCGTTTTTTTTTTTAAATCTATATCCCTCTGTTTTTTTAAAATTCTATATCCCTCTGTCTGTATTTTTTTAAAATCTATATCCCTCTGTTTTTGAAATTTATATCCCTCTGTCTGTTTTGTTGTTGAAATCTATAGCCCTCTGTCTGTTTGTTTTTAAAATTCCTCTGTCTGTTTTGTTTTTTAAATCTATATCCCTGTCCCTTTTTTTTTATGTTGATGGTACTTTTTCAAGGGCCTAGAAAAGTGACTGACATCTGTGAGATATCCACATCGGTTTTTTTTTATTCAAGACCTATATATACTGAAGCAGAATGTTTATTCGTTTCCCTACCACCTTAAGATTTACTCCCAGAATTTGACAGCTTTTTCATAGAACCCAAAACAATTATCAAAATCTTTTGCATTACTAAACCTATTAAGTTATATATTACTCTTACGCAGATAAGGATCTTCATCTAACATTTCTGATACTACATGAATCTAGATCTGTGAACTTTTATCTATTTATTTATTCATTTTAACGCTGATGTTTTTAATTCCAGGACGTCGCTCACTATTCTGATAAAAATCTAAATGTAGAAGTCCTTGATTGTAATCATTACAACATAAATAATCACATTAACTACACAGAGTCTGTGTGAGTGTGTGTATGCAATCACACCAACACTATACGAACCACTGCGCGCAGTTCATCGCTCTATCATCGCTAAAATGAAGGATAAAAAACCACATGCAGCTTTTCCCCATCAGTGCATCACCACAGAACACTGAAAATCGCTGATGCAAAATAGTTTTGGGTCCACCTCGCTTCAAGGGAACGCGAACGAACGGATGAAATGTCCAATGGCAGCCCCCCCCCGCCCCCCTCTTAAAAAAAATATCACCGAACACTTCAAATACACCCATCGGGCTGAAAGGGCGTACCTATGGAGAGATATTATAAAATGGTTTGTGGGGGGTGGAAAAAGGGGGAGGGGAGCTATTTTTATAATGGATACGATATTTTCGGGGCATGAAAGCTGTCATGAAACGTTTGTATCTTTTTTTGAAGATTCCTATCGTGAAATTATCGCCGGCCATAACCTATGATGATGGTATGAGTGAACCTGTATTGATTACATTATGCTGACGAGTTTTGATGTAATTCCAAACATAAATACATACGTACGTGAACAGACACACGTATATATACCCCATAATATACACACACTATATATTTATATATATATATATATATATATATATATATATATATATATATATATATATATATATATATATATATATATATATATATATATGTGTGTAAATATACATACCACACGGTGTGTGTGTGAGTCTGTGTTGTGCGTGAGTAGGTTTAAAAAAAATTACGAATATTTTGGCTGTTTGTGAACGTTGTATAAATAAACGCTGCAGTGTAGTATAAACGAACGGTATTTATCCCTTGGCACGAATAAAAAAAAGAAAAAGGAAAAAGAGGAAAAGCAATCCCTTAGTACGAAGTAAAAAAAATGAAAAGAAAATCTCTTTAAGCAACCGAAAGTCTAAAAAAAAAATGAAAAAGGAAATCCTTTAGCACGAAGTGAGAAAAATGAAAAGAAATCCCTTAGCACGAAGTAAAAAAATGAAAAGAAATCCTTTAGAACGAAGTAAAAAAAATGAAAAGAAATCCCTTAGCACGAAGTAAAAAAAAAAAAAAAAAAAAAAAAAAAAGAGGAAAAGCAATCCCTTAGCACGAAGTAAAAAAAATGAAAAGAAATCCCTCAGCACGAAGTAAAAAAAAAGGAAAAGCATTCCCTTAGCAGTAAGTAAAGAGAAAGGAAAAGAAATCCCACAGCATGAAGTAAAAAAAAAATGAAAAGAAATCCCTTAGTACGAAGTAAAAAAAAAAAGGAAAAGAAATCCCTTAGCACGAAGTAAAAAAAATGAAAAGAAATCCCTCAGCGCGAAGTAAAAAAAATGAAAAGAAATCCCTTAGCACGAAGTAAAAAAAAAATTAAAAAGAAGGAAAATAATCCCTTAGCACGAAGTAAAAAAAAGAGGAAAAATATCAAAACGACTTCCTAAATCACCAGTAATACCTATGAAATGAAGTTCTAAGTAGGATTTGGCCCAGTACAACATCAGAGGTCTTTTCGCGCTTTACCGAAGCATTATCATCATCATCCACACTCAAAGGCTGCTGGGAACTGCCATTTATGCTCACATGTATCAGAATTTTGGTTTTATTATTCTATTTTTTTCTTAACTTTTGACACAGCTCTCTCTTCACACACTGTTGTTCTTGATTCTGTTGTAGCAGTAATCTCTCTAAGTTACATTAGTTTATATTTCAATGTATGACACAGTGGCACAATGAGAGAATCTGATCTTCTTTGTCCTAGACATGATATAGCCACCCATCCGATGCCAACACGGTTGGTCCGCCCTGGGTATGGGGTGGGACGTAGGTAAGGGCTCTGGAGGGAAGGGCACACATCCACCCTCCTCCCGCATACCTGTTTGTCCAGCCCGGGAATGGGGCGGGGGTTAGGTAGCAGGAACGGGAGGTTAGGGGAAACATCCACCCTCTTCCTGCAATACTTGTTTGTCCGACCCGGGAATGGGAGGGCGGGGTTATATGGAGAACGGGATGTTATGGGGGACATCCACTCTCCTCCCGCATACCTGTTTGTCCGCCCAGGTAATGGGACGGGGGTTAGGTAGCGGGAACGGGAAGGGGCTCAGGAGGGCTAGGCGAAGACAGAAACCCGGGTTTTCTAGGCTCGTTTATGTCAATAACTTAACACGTAATTTCCAAAATCCTCATCTCCATTCGCCCCTTCATCACTTCATCTTCTGGCTTAACCAAACGCTCACACCCACCCCCCCAATCCCCCAACGTAGGTAAACTAGTCACGTTTTGCGACCACAAAGCCTGTTACCACGATGTATGGGTAAGGAACTTTGAGGCTTAATCAACATTTTATTATCGTTTTTCAACATAACGGTAGAATCATTTTTTTCCTTTCGCTCGGTCGAGTAGTATTCTTTGTAGGTGTTCCACAAACGTTATTTTTAGCTTTATTTTGAATTATCTACTACGATCTTTGTAAGTGTTCCACTAACGGTTTTTTTTTTAGCTTTATTTTGAATTATCTATTACGATCTCTGTAGGTGTTCCACAAATATTTTTTTAAGCTTTATTTTGAATTATCTACTACGGGTGTTCCGCAAGCGTTTATAAGCTTTATTTTGAATTATCTACTACGATCTTTGTACGTGTTCCACAAACGTTTATTTTAGCTTTATTTTGTATTTTGATCTACTACGATCTTTGTAGGTGTTCCAGTTTTGTTTCCCAAAAACGTTTTTTAAGCTTTATTTTGATTATTCTGACTAAAAGGAAATCTCTGTAGTGTTTCCCACAAAACCGTTTTTTTTTAAGCTTCATTTTGAATTATCTGGTACGATCTTTGTAGGTGTTCCACAAACGTTTTATTTTAGCTTTATTTTGAATTATCTGCTACGATCTTTGTAGGTATTCCACAAACGTTTATTTTAGCTTTATTTTGAATTATCTACTACGATATTTGTAGCTGCTCCACAAACGTTTTTTTAAGCTTTATTTTGAATTATCTGCTACGATCTTTGTAGGTGTTCCACAAACGTTTATTTTAGCTTTATTTTGAATTATCTACTACGATCTTTGTATGGTAGTTCCCCAAAACGTTTATTTTAGTTTTATTTTGAATTATCTACCACGATCTTTGTTGGTGCTCCACAAACTTTTTTTAAGCTTTATTTTGAATTATCTGCTACGATCTTCGTAGGTGTTCCACAAACGTTTATTTTAGCTTTATTTTGAATTATCTACAACGATCTTTGTAGGTATTCCACAAACGTTTCTTAAGCTTTATTTTGAATTATCTACTACGATCTTTGTAGGTGTTCCACAAAAGTTTTTTTTTTTTTTTTTTTTATTTTGAATTGCCTACTACGATTTTGTAGGTGTTCCTCAAAGTTTTTTTTTTTTTTTTTTTTTTTTTTTTTTTTTTTTTTTTTTTGCTTTATTTTGAATTATCTACTACGAAATTAAGTTTTGTCGTCGGCATTACTTGTGTGAAATCGAAGGGTTACATTTCATTTAATCAGGCGCTTGGTAGAACTGCAGTATCTATGGGAAAATAGGCAAGCATGGTTATGGGAACTAAAAAAAAAAAATATATAAATTATAAGAATCAACTCAGTAATTGCGTCTGAACACCAGAGGCCGGCTCAGAGGTTAGGGCAAAATATATATATGCCTTTTATTAAATTTTATAAGATAATCGACGATATTCATGTTGAAAGGTTGTTTGTGTAATCTGAAGTCATCATAATACGCTAGGTAACCGAGTTTTCCCGGATCTTATAAAATGAAAGGAAATAACTTCAAATCCTAATATACACCAGGTATAAATAATGAATGCATTATTCATTATGCATTACTTTTCTGGTGGTGGCGGCGCTGAATGTCTAAGGCTGTGATCGCTATTCATTATTGCAAACAGGAAATATATGCATATGTTAAAATCAAAAGTATAACCAATTATTAACACCTTAGACACTAACATAAAACTACGTTTACCCTTCTCAATTATCATTATTTGTATTCCTTTATGAGATTCCTATTCTAGCCCTTTTAAATCTATTCTGTAAACCATGTTGGCGAATATGAAACAATTCCATATAGATTATTCACGTGTAATATACAAATAATAGCTCTGCATGACTAATTATCACAATCTCTCTCTCCCCTTTGAATGCTGTTCATGATTTATGTTTTATCTTTACTTTCATTAACAAAAGCTCGATCCGGGTAATCACGATGCTACAAATTCGATATGATTAAGACGAATCTGTAATCTTTTGATTTTGTGTAAATACGTCACTTGTTTACTTTAAAATAAATCTAAACGTATGATTGATAAACACAACGAGAATCAATGAGTAAAAACAAGTATTCATTTAATTCAGCCATTGATGATAATTCCAATGGGGTTAAATGCTCTTATTGAGTTATGGCCCTACAATAAAGTGTCCCCCTTTCCCTGTTCATTTCAGATGACGCTGGAGAGGGTCTTGTTATTAAAAGACAATTTCTGACTATTTCTCTCACCGGGATTCCATCGAGAAGTTTGGGCAATATTCGTTCTCCCTGAATCTCACTGGATATTCACAGAATACCTTGTTGGTTTTGACATTATTCTGAGGCTACTGTCTCTACTATGAGTGATGTAACTGTTTATTTTATTTGTCATAGTTCTTATCAAGTGTTTTTAAGCGCTGAGTGAGAAGGGCTAACCTTTTCAACTGGGCTGAACTTCGGGTTAACAAACCCACAGAGGAAATGTCGTCTGAATTACTAATCCTAACGGAAACATTAAACAAAGGGCAGCTCTTCCCCAATTTAATTTTATTGAGTCAAACTCGAACGAACGATATTCCACTATCCTAACCCTAAGACATCATTTTAATACCTGAAAAATTACCTGAGACTCCACGAAAGTTAGCCTTGAATTGTCTAGGAATATTTCAGTATCAAGTTCTTTGTGAGCATCGAATCTATTTCTAACACGTCTTCATTACTCCAGGAATCACTGAAGGGAAAGCGTTTAAAAGTAAAGAAATGCTTGTTGAACCTTTCGTTGTGAATGAATTATACCCTGCACTTGATGACCTTTCATGCTGTAGTAACACCAGAATGTGATATGAATCCTTTTTTTTTATCTGTTTGTTAACTTATTAATTTATTTTTTCTTTCTTAATAAGTGGGGTCCCTTCTTTCTGTATTTATCTTTAACTAGTCTTGATTCTTCCTAATGAACACCATATTATTTGTAATGGACATTTTCAATCTTGCACAAAATCGGTATATGGATGATCCTGTAATGGCTTCTCTCTCTTTTTCCCTGGCCGTCTTCTGTCTCGTAAGAAAGCTGAATATTTGTTATTCATATCGATGTTCTTGCCATCCTTTCGTTTGACTGCTCTTGGGATCTTTGTTGCTTTCATCCAGCGCCTATCATTTCCGCTTTGGGTGGTCTCACTTTCCTGTGTCAGTTCTTCCTCTCGTCCCTCGTCTCCTTGTAGCATCTATGTTTCTGTCAGACCTTTCTGCATCCTTTCTCCGCTTTCTGTCTCAACCCTTGGGCCAGCCCTTCTCTTCCTCAGGATCTGCAACGTCTTCCATATGGGTTTCTGCTTTGTGATTTCTTCTGACCTCTCGTTCTTCCTTGGCGCTTTGTGCCCTGTCTTTTCCAATTGAGGAAATTATGACCGCGTTTGGCATTCTCAGGAATGGTTTTTCTCAGCACCTCCTGCAGAAGTATAAGCCCTGTCTCCTTCGTCTGCTTCTGAAGTTCTTCGTATTTCTCTCTCACTTGCGCTTTTACCAGCATCAGTGATGCCTCACTGCTGGGGTGTCATCACGGGCCAAATCATTGCAGAGGGTTTTTGTTTAGCCAGCAGTGAGCGCCCTTCCCTCTGCTCCTTGGCACCGCTCACCAAATAGGTAGTAGTTCTTCTTCTTGGTTGCTTTGCATCGTTCCAACTCTGATTTATATATATTCAGAATTTCTGAATATATATATACTCGAAATTAGGCTTTCTTTAAACAGGTTTGTTTGCTTGTACGTTGTCTGGATAGGATCCCCCAAGATAAGCATTTCCAAGTTGGTGGAGGATCCTCTGAGAGCTTCTTCCTTTCGTTGCATTTGGACGTGTCTGATGTGAACCAGGAGTTTGTGGTTTCCTGCAGGAACTTGTGGTTTTACTTCTCGTGGTTTTACTCCTTGTCGTGTTTGATGGCGGACTGCCTTGCCGAGGTTGAGTCAAAGACAATTGTTGCTAAGGTGGTTTGAGAACCTGACAGAAGCTTCGAGTCTTCGCTTTGGATTTCGAAGTCTTCCTCCTTCCTTGGAGACAGACAGTGAGAATGCGTTCGTTCGTTCGTTCGTCCTCCTCCTTGTGTCTCTTGACTCCTGAAGGGAAGCTTTCCCGTTTGGATTCTTGAGGATTTGGGAAGCGTTTCTCCTCTGCTCTTTTCTCCTTGCCTCTTTTTGCGTGATGATCTTGAGCGGTCGACCTTTGCTTGTGTGGATCTTCCTCTGCTTGGACTGTCGCCTACCACTTCCACTTTCTCTTTTGCGAGGGTGGGTATCCCTTACCCCATCTCTCTCCCTCTCTCTCCATCGCTCCAGCGTTGAAGAATAAAGTTAATCTTTCTTGAATTTCACGAAACAAGTCTCCGTTTGTGGTTCGTCCTCCGTAGGATCCCTGAAAAGAACATTGA
>NC_061102.1:1994382-2004382 GCF_015104395.2 Macrobrachium nipponense | reverse complement strand
TCGTAGTAGCCATCTTGCTTGGTGAGACGTTCCGCGTGAAAGTCAGATTAATCAACAGATATCACAAGTTTAACAGACGTCTAGAATTTGAGAAATATCCAGAAGTGATCGTGAACTATCGGTGATAAGATTAGTGTGAAAATAGTAGGATAAAGCGTCTCTAAGTAGTTTAAACAAGTGAAATACTGTAAATCAGAACAAGATGGCAGTAAGTTCCAACTGCGGTAAGAAATGGCGAAATTTAGCTTGCTTGTCAGATTCTCAATACGATGAGGTAGCAGGAAGGGAACTGGCATTTCTCATATATATCAGCAACAGTCCTAACCAAAAATATACAAAAGCATTCATAGATATATTAGAAGGATATAATCCTTCAAACTGGAAACGAATCAACTGAAAAACATCTTGAAAATAATTGAAGAAGAAGTTCCAAATAAAATCCAAGTGGTCAAGAGACTCATAAAGATACATAAACCAACATATTCCGACAAAGAAAATGAATAAGGTGAACCTTGTGAATATCCTAATTGATGCATTAGGAAAAAGAATGCCCAAAAGCATGCAAACTGTGTAAGGTGTGGTATAGCATAGTTAATCCACAAAACCTAATCAGAAAAATGTGCTGCATGCAACATTCCGACCCATCCACAGTGTGCTGAGGTAATGCAAGATATGAGCAAGATACAAGAATATTTTGTTCAACATGTCTATCGTGGATAGACAATGTTATTAAATTAAGATTGAATGTACAAATAGTTGAGGATGGAAGAAGAAGAGGAAGAGGAAGAAGAAGAGGAAAATGGAAGTGAAGTAAACAAAACTGAAATGACAGAAAAAAAATAAGGAAAACAAAGAACAAGATAAAAGTATGGATGCAGAGATACTCATTGATACTACATATGAGGCAATAAAGCAGCATACTTACGAAGAAATAAATTACGATATGACAACACAAAAGAAAATCCCGAAGAGGCTCTACCCAGATCTACACAATGACGGAAAGAAAGAGAAAAAATAGACAAAAAAGACAAAGTCTGCAACCTTTTGAAAAGAGGGAATTGCAGATTTGGAGAAAGATGTACTACAAACATCCTAAGGTATGTCACAACTATGAAATATATGGTATGTAAGTTCGACAAAAATGTAAATATATGCACCCTTGTAGCCATGAATCATAATCAAATAAATAATCAATCAAGTAATAAATCCAAAATAAGAAAGAAACAAATAAAGAGAGGAATAAAGAATATAGGTAAAAGAAAAAAGAAAAAAAAAGCAATTCAACGAGATATGCAGAGATGTCAGCAAAAAAATTTCAAAGCATCAGCTCCAAAATTCTACTCAAGAGATAATAACTGTATTTATTATGCAAGAGGATATTGCAGAAACGGAGAAAATTGCAGATTCAGATACAACAATGAATAATTATGATTGAAGGATAGATCAAATATTATGGAAAAGTTGGATTTTTTAATGTCAGAATTTCTGGAAATGAAAAAAGAACAACTTACCAGAACAGGAAAGAGACATGGGAAAAAATCCTTATTACTACAATAAATATTAAATGAAGGAGTAAACAACGCAAACCATCATAGTGATGAATGCGCAGGGTTAGTTACGAGTAACTCAAAAAGAAAAATAGAGTACTTAGAAGAACTACCCAAATTGAAAAGGAAAACAATAGATATAATGAATATAAGTGAAGCCTGGTATTCCCAAGAGACTGGGTGAATGATGAATCTTTAAAATAAAAGGGTTCCAAAATTATAGATCAGATAGAAAAAATAGGATCAAGGGGGAACCGCAATATATGGGAAAGACAAAAAACAAGGAAAATATATGAGAAATATAGTAACTCAGAATGTGAACTAATAGCGGTAGAATTTGAATCTGAAAAATTAATGAACATAGTAATATATAGACCTCCTAATACTAAAGAGTTTGACTTAATAAATAGAAAAATTGGATGAATTATATGTAGAAATCACAGGACTGGACTATTCTCCTATTTGGAGACTTCAACTTTCCTTCGTCGAGACTGGAGAGAACGAATAGGAGATTGTGGTTGTACTTATACATATAAAAAAGAGAGTAATAGTAGTGCAATATGCTACTAGAATACAACATTCAACAAATAAATCACCTGCCAACAAGAAAGGAAATACTTTAGACCTAGTATTTGTGAACGAGATGAATATGTTAAAGAAATAATAGTTTATGATGCGAGTATTTCAGACCATAATGTCATAGAATTAACAGTCCATACCAAAGCAAGTGAAAACAGAGATAAGCAAGAAATGAAAAAGTGGGAAGGATATGGAAAATACAACTTCTACAGTAAAAATATAAAATGGTCAGAAATAAATGAAGAATTAAACAAAGATTGGGATAACATTTTCGTAAGTGATGACATAAGGGTAAATACGGAGATATTATATAAAATATTAGAGAAAATAGTGGATAAATATATACCAAAGAAGAAAAGTAAACATCAGTCATGCATACCAACGAGACAGAAGGATCTTGTTCCAGAAAATCAGAAAGTGGAAAAAAAGGTCTTGCAAAGAAAAAAAGTGCATGAAAGTTATAGAAAAAAACCTAAAAGTAAATAGAAAATGCAGAACAAAGATTATACAATGCAAAAAGAAAATGAAAACGGGACTTGAAGAAAAAACCCCTAATAAATATTCAAGCAAAACCCCAAAACTATATACTCATACGCGAAAAAGATGAATAAAAGAAGAATAGAAATTGGCCCTCTAAGAATTGAAGGGAGATTACGAATGAAAAAAAGGAAAATTAAATTTTGCAACATATTGGCAGAACGATATAAGATAGAATTTCACCCCTAGAAATAGATAATGAAGATAATGATTATCGAAGTAAGGGGTTCGAAAATAGTGAATATTTAGCTGACATAGATATTTAAGAGCTGATATTGTGCAGGCAATTAATGAAATTAAAAATGGAGCTGCTGCAGGGCCTGATGGAATTCCTGCTATTTTGTTAAAGAAAGTAGTTCATTCTATCGCAAAGCCACTTGCAATATTATTAAGACAAAGTGTAGATACAGGCAAGATTTATGATGAGCACAAATTAGCATATATTACCCCTACTTTCAAAAGTGGATCAAGACTAGAGGCAAGTAATTATAGGCCTGTGAGTCTAACATCACATATTATGAAAGTGTATGAAAGGGTAATGAAGAAAAATATGAAACATTTAATTAAAAATAACTTGTTTAATATAGGACAACATGGTTTTTCGTACCCGGAAAAAGTACACAAACCCAATTGTTAGTCCACCGTGAGAACATATTCAAAAATATGAAAGCGGAAATGAAACAGATGTGGTTTATCTAGACTTTGCAAAAGCTTTTGACAAAGTAGACCATAATATATTAGCGAAGAAAATTATAAACACACAATATCGTGGATAAAGTAGGAAGATGGTTAAAAGAATTTTTACACAGCAGAAAAACAGATAGTTATTGCAAACGATGAGAAATCGGATGAAGCCAAGGTAATATCCGTGTGCCAACAAGGTACGGTGTTAGCTGCAATACTGTTTGTTATTATGATTGAAGACATAGACAGTAATGTTAAGGATTCGGTAGTGAATAGTTTCGCTGATGACACAAGAATAAGTATAGAAATTACTTGTAATGAAGTATGGAACGCTCTACAAAGAGACCTTAACAAAGTATATGATTGGGCAAGGTAAATAGGATGGTATTTAACTCTGATAAATTTGAATCAATAAATTATGGAGACAGAGAAGGAAAGCTATATGCATATAGGGGACCTAATAATGAGACAATCACAATAAGGAAACAGTTAAAGACCTTGGTGTGATGATGAATAGGAACATGTTATGCAATGATCAAATAGCAATTCTGTTGGCAAAATGTAAAGTAAAATGGGAATGTTGTTACGGCATTTCAAAATAAGAAAAGCTGAACACATGATTATGCTTTATAAAACATATGTTCGTAGTCCACTTGAATATTGCAATATGATATGGTACCCACACTATCAAAAGGATATTGCACAAATAGAGAGTGTACAAAGGTCCTTTACAGCTAGAATAGAAGAAGTTAAGGACCTTGACTACTGGGAAAGACTATAATCCTTAAAATTATATAGTCTAGAAAGGAAAGAAGAAACGCTACATGATAATTCAGCATGGAAACAGATAGAAGGAATAGCGAAAACATCATGGAACTAAAATATCAGAAGAGCAAGCAGAGGTAGATTAATAGTGCCAAAACTATACCAGGAAAAATAAGGAAAGCACGCAGGACATTAATCACTACGCACGCATCGATAATGCAGCGTCTATTCAATGCGTTGCCAGCTCATCTGAGGAATATATCAGGAGTGAGCGTAGATGTGTTTAAGAGTAAGCTCGACAAATATCTAAACTGCATCCCAGACCATCCAAGATTGGAAGATGACAAAATATACCGCTAAGATGTACTAGCAACTCTCTGGTAGACATTAGAGGTGCCTCACACTGAGGGACCTGGGTGGGCAACTCGAACTAAACTGTAAGGTCCTGTAAGGTAAGGTAAGGTAAGGTCTCTCTCTCTTCCAATTTATTTTTCAATTTCGTCCTGAAGTCTGACGAATTCTTTATGGACTAAATTCCTCAAAAAGTCCCTTTCTCTGCTGCATATGATTGACTTTATGATTATAGTGACTGTTGCCATATAGATATATATATATATATATATATATATATATATATTATATATATATATATATATGTGTGATATACATATATATATATATATATATATATATATATATATATATATATATATATATATATATATATATATATATATATATATATATATATATATATATATATATATATATATATATATATATATATATATATTATATATATATATATATATATATATATATATATATATTTGTTGCTGAGAGAGAAAGAGAGAAGGCATGCATATATGAAGCATATTTTTATATATATATATATATATATATATATATATATATATATATATATATATATATATATATATATATATATATATATATATATACGTTGTAACTAATAAGGAAAATGGCGTTTTAGGTCTAATGGGCGACTAAATGACGATTAGGTCTAACTGTAGAATTAATGTTAATTTAAGTTAATGATCTATTTTTGTTATAGAAAATATTTAACTTAAATACTTACAATTAAATAAAATAATAAAAGGATAATTGATTTTTTATTTACATTAAAATAATAAATGATAATTGATTTTTATTACCAAATAAAAATAAAATAAAAAAAATACAAATAATTGTTGTTGTTTAAATTATTATGGTCGCATATTAAATAATAATGATATTAAATAATAATAATGCTAAATCATTTCTGAATAAATTTTAGGCAGTTTTTTAATATGTCAACCACACACCCAAAATAATTCTTGACTAAACCTTATTATATTTTATTTTTAAAGAAAACTAAATAACATGGAATACTATTGTATTTTAAGCAACTCCTGATGAAGAAAATCATGGGGACATATATACATTAATCTACAACAACAATATATATATAATAATAATAATAATAATAATAATAACGAATAAATTCTATATTTACTTTATACAATTTTTCATCATCCTATTATTTAGGATTTATGAGAATATAACACTCTAATAATTATATTACAAAACATTGAATGAAAAAATTGAATCATTATTATACTGTTGTAAAATTTTTATGATATTGTATAAAGTTATAGGAAATTTCATTGTATAAAGAATTATAAATAAATTGTAAAATTTTTTAAATAATTATGTTGGTATAAGGCAATTTCATTGTAGTAAAACAATTATAAATAAACATAAATAAATTAAATTTTTTTAAAATTGTGGTAAAAAAAATCAAAATAATTTTGAAATATTAAAAACAGAATAAATTCAAAATAAAAAATGTAATATAATTTTGTATTTTGTATATAATGATTATTATGATGAAGATAAAACATATTTTGAGAAAGAAAATAAGTTTTATCCAAATATAGAGATTACCGGACGAATAGATAAAGATGAAATTCTTCATAAAATTCTGTAAATTCTACATCATCCACATTGTTATCCAAATCATCCATAAAATATGGATATTGATGCATTAACGACATTTTTATTGCTTCCCAATTATCAACACTGGAATATTGCTTTTTAAAACATTTCATGAATAAAGGGACATCTCTACTAGCAATTATATGATATTGGGATATTTTTTATTTCTTAATATTTTAATCAATAAAGAAAATGCATATAAAGAATATATAATAAACAGATTAAAACCATTTTAAACAGTTTCATTTCACTTTTCTACAATGATATTTTTATTTGTTTGAACAATGATATTGATAATAAGTTATCTTTTTCAAAACTCAAAAGAGGTACATAAGAATGAGTGCATGCACATGTTCCCATTTAAAGGCCATGAGCGTCTCATGGGCACTATATGTTCTTCCTCCGGTAACCTCGTAATCAGAGGAACTTATTTATTGGTGCCATGAGAGGGCCATTATACTCATGCCCCCCCCTCTATGGCCTGCAACCACTCCTTAGATATGACGTGACCTAGATATGTGATCTGCTTTTGCAAGAACGAGCACTTGGCTAGCTTGATTTTCCGCTAATCTAAGCCTTAAGTAGGGATAACAAGGGCCTGTTGAGTCAATGCAATCTCAGACTCGGTGACCTTGGGTGCTATTCCCTCTCGTGTCTTCCACTCTGGGTATATTTTTTTTTCTCTCTCTTTCTCAACTAGGTGTAAATAAAATTGAATAAATAATAAAATATAGTTGCCAGACACACACATATATATATTATGGTTCTATTGTTATCCTTAAAAAGATGTTTGCATTTCTAGCTATAATGACATCTTTTAATGCATTTTCTTTTATACTGATATGTTTCTTTCCTAAAAAATAAATTAAGCAAGAAAATAGAATTTCAAAGGGTTGAAAACCTTCTATTTATATATTTATGGGAATAAGGTCGTATGATAATTTTTTTAATATTATTGTTTTCAACTACAAATATTATAATCACAATGTGTAAAATAGAATGCGATGTTATACTCTGCTTATTTATTTATGATAAAAATGGAAATGAAAACCTAACAACGGTATATTTGCAAAACCAGAAGACAAAAAGCTAGTTAGGAGAACCTAATTCTAAGAGAGAAAGTATAGTAACAAATGCATTCACAAGAGTACATTTACACATTATGCAACACAGTGCAATAGCAATTTTGGAATCTGCGTTCGTCGATTTCAGCGATGCTTTAATTTCAAATCACGCGAGCAAGAACAGGTGGTGTTGGAGGCGGGGTTTTATGATGTAAGTAAACCATGCAGAACACAGATAAGAAACAGTATTGCCACAATGCCTCAATTTTTTAAATGAGATGATAATACGCTTGCGCAACTTTTGGTCAGTTTCCGCGGTTTTTTTCTTTGCATGACGGCGGCCGTGAAATTTACTTTTTTATGTGATTTATTGATATAATTACATAATAATGGCGAATGAAAGAAGTGGTAGTGATTGGTCACTTAGTGACAATGATTTTGACATAAGTCAGGGTTCTGAAAGTGATAGCGTAAGTGAGGAATATGATGTTTTGAAAGTGATAGTGATACTGATATCGGTGATTATGATCATGCATTCGTCTGGACACGAGCCTACCCGCCGGAAGACATTAGTTCCGGCACGAAATTAGTTTTTACAGAAAGGCATACAGGACCAATTAGTGTGCCTCCAAGAAATTCCCAGCCCATTCAATACCTTTATATGTTCCTGACTGACAATGTCATTGATAATATTGTAAAACAAACGTACAAATATGTAGCTGACGTACTTGCAACCAAAACTGGATGGATTGCTTCTCACAAGCGCAGCCGATTTCGTCGCTGGAACCCTGTGACTGAGGACAAAATAAAAAAATATTTAGGATTGGATTTGTTGATGGGACTTATTCGTGTAAAGGATGAAAGAGAGTATTGGTCTACCTGTCGGGAAACCCGTATACCTTTTTTTCCAGTGACATTCCCTCATCCTCTTCGTATCGCCAAACTCGCCCCGCCCCATCTACCTACTCCCCACCCCTCAAGGTTACCCCCCAGTACCCCCCTAACCTCTGCATCGCCGAAGACGTCGATTCCTGCTCGTGCCGAAGTAGGAACCCAGACAGAAGACGCAGTTGAAGAAGAAATGCAGACCGAGACACCGACTGTAGCTCCTGTTTTGTATAAAGAAGCAGGAAACACAAACAGAGTTTGTGTAGCTAAGCAAAACATCGAAACTCAGACCTGCAACAAGAAAATAGAACTGCAAACGTCGGTAACGAATACTTCCTCGTAGGAGAATATCAAATCAGAAGTTCCTGCTGACCTACGAGGAGTTTGAGGCATTTTTAAATAGAGCTATCTTCAATAACGACAGTGACAGTGGTCATCAGCTGTTCTCTGAGCTCGTCCACGCTCTGTTGGACCTAGAGATCAGTCTCCCAGATGACCTCCTGTTAGATTTTATTTTTAGATACAGATCTCAAACATAAATATCGCCGCTACATGAAAAGTGCTGTTTATAGCATAACTGCTTTTTCTTTTACTAAACAATCCTCCTTTCCCCTCCGTTTTTCGGCCGCCTCACGTCTAACGACCGAATATTTCAACTGTCACTCTAACTACCGCTTAAGCTGTCGCTTATTTTTGTTATCCTGTTTCTAAAACTGATAATATTTCGTTTTTCCTTCGTCGTTCCCTATTGCTAAACGATCGACGCTCTCTGCTTTTTTTTTTTTTTTTTTTTTTTTCGTAAAGTGAAATATGGTACTTGAACTCCATAGAGCTGCGCTTTTTTTTTTCCGTTTTTCTACGACTATAAATTTTTCGATTTCATTACTGGCTATCTCTGACTCGCTACTATCGATCTTTATCTTCTACTAATGGGTACCTTAGGGTTTAAAGGGGTTTGTAACCTTGCCTATTCACTTTTCCTTTCACCTTTGAAATCCATACCATTCCACCTGCATCGATATTATTTTTTATACTATAATTTTATGAAGCCTCTCTATTAGGAAGGAAATCCGATATAACTACACTTCTGTGGCTGGGAACATAATTCTCCCTTTTAGAAATTCGTTAAGTATATAACTACAAATTCATGAACCCTTCCTAAAAGCTCTGCCCCTCTCCCTTATACTACTTTTTTTGATCTGTCTTATTTATACATTCTCCCTCTCATGCATTCAAATATAATAATGATTAAATTGAAAGTAACCCTTCATATATATAGCAAGTAGATTCAATAGTAATAATAATAATAATAATAATAATAATAATAATAATAATAATAATAATAATAATAATAATAATAATAATAATAATAATAATAATAATAATAAAATATCAACTAAAGGATAAACAAAGAAGTAGATTATACTCAGTGATGCGGTGCATATGCATTAATCTAGGCTATTGGGTGGGGGAGAAGGGGATCACGAGCCAAGTTCAAGGTCAACAGCAAGGGCAGAGCATGAATGTAATATTAGGTCCAATTGACGCCACTTACCACTCTCTCTCCTCTCTCAAATGTAAGTAGATGCACTTGACGCCACTTACCACTCTCTCTCTCTCTGACAAGCATTGTGATGTTGATATAACCCACGTTTTTAAGAGTAAAAATAATTGAAGAAAAAATGTAAAAATATATAAATGTTCGGATTTAGTAATTGACGTCGTACCCAATATCTAAAATTCTTTTTCATACCACCACCTTATTTTGACTTGAGAAATGACTTTAAATCGCCCTATCAATTAAATAATAATAAAACTAATAATATAATGTTCAATATGATATTTTTAAATAATAATAATAAAGAGATGGTTATTATTAATAATAATAAATAATAATAATAAAAATTTATTAAAAGTAATGGCTACTTCAGCAGCGTT
>NC_061102.1:1979405-1986905 GCF_015104395.2 Macrobrachium nipponense | reverse complement strand
TTCAAAATACAATCAAGCCACACCTTTCGCTAAAAAATAAGTATGCTTACCCATTCAACACAGTATGCACACACTTCTCAAAAAGTACTTTGGCAGAAGCCATCTTGGCTCTGCCGCCTCTGTAATGATCTCCCCTCTTGGTAATCTTACTTTCTTGTTTTTATGTAGGAAAGTGGCTCGCATCACGTACAAACTCACACACATTGTTCGTGCCCAGTAACTGCTTCTAACCAGTTTCAAAAGGCACCTCTGCGACTGCCCCATAGCAACAGAACATGGTACTGGGCTGCATAGGCATCACACCACCCAATATGATACATCAGCATTTCCTAGGTGAGATTTCCTTGTCACTTGGATCACACTATGTATCCATGGGAAGTTAAACTGATGACCCTTACATTCTAAGAGATGTCACAGCACATCACCTTACAACGGGGTCTTGAATATATTATTAATACATCCCTCTTTTATATAGCAGCTGCTCAGCCACCCGGAAGCTACCACCTGCCTAGCCATAGCTCACATAAAACAGCTTATAGATATAAAAGACATTGACCAGCTCAAAAAACACCATAATAAAAATAACTGCATGTCTTTGCCAGCACAATGTTTATCACATAAAAATAAATAGTGCAAATCTCCGATTAATCAACACCGAGGGAAAAAAAATCAGCAACCAGACTCATCACAGCTTTATCAGCAAAAATCTACCTGTTAACACCTCAGATGCTTCGAACTGCACTTTAGATTGTCTAGTCAGACTTGCAATGCCAGAAAACAATATTCTCCAAATATTTTATACTAACCATTATTCTCCAAAATATTCTATACTAACCATTATTCTCCAAAAAGCCCCAAAAATTCTGTACTGACATTATTATAACCACATTTCACAAAATTATCTCCAGGATATCACCTAGGTGCCCAAAAATTGTCTTTAAAACATAACTCCCCCATGATACTACTCAAATATATCAAACAAATTATCACCTACCTATTCGGGATATAAACCACAGTAAACTGCAATTCAGTAGTGCCACCCACACATCACCATATTAATAATAATACGACTCCGGCAATAAAAATATTCCCCTCCATTTCACTAATAACCACATATCCCCATATTCCCCTCTATTTCACCAGTAACCACATATGGAATAAAACCAAGTATCCAAAAAAATCGTTATATCTCCAAGCAGGGTAATCAAAAACGAAACTCTGTCCCCAAAAATGCACTCAAAGCATCTAACTGATACTCTCGAAAATATTGCCTCATATCTCCTCTCACAATAGTTTCCATTTGCACCAAAATAACTGCAAAAATAATTGAAATAAACATAGCTTTTACACCATAGGCTAAACTCTGGACTATCTCCAACTGAACAAAATATCACATGGCCAAAAATATTATATCTCCAATTCTCCAGTAAAATAACCTCGAAAAGCCTCTCTAAAGAGCTCAATGTTACAGTCAAAAACTATAAACTCTCTGTGTTTAGCATAACTGTTGAAAAGGGTAAAATCTTGGCAAATAAAATCGCCGAGGAAATTCTAAAAAAAATTGTCAGTGTGCCATAACTCATTACAACAAAACTACAAATCTGAAGTGTCTAAAAAAAGTCTTCCCCATATTCACCTCGGCACTGGCCACCAGAAACTTAATCAAGTTTCCTATCTCTGGCAAAGTTGCCACAAACATAATAAAGGTATTGTGCAAGAGGCCAACAATTTCCGGAACACAAATAAATCCAGAAAAAAAAAAACCAAAAAAAAATGTAGTGCCATTATGTGCACATTCAAAAAAAGGCAAAAATTCTCCGCTAAATCTCTCTGCAGCATCAAACAGCTGAAATTATAAACGCATTCTCCCGAACAATGATTCCAAGTCACGAACTGAGATATAAAAAAATCTACACAAACTGTTGTTTGGAGAGAAAAATAAATTCAAATTCGCCTATGAATAAAAAAAAAAAAACTTACGTCAGTGATGGCTAACGTCCAAAAAAAAAAAGGGAAAGAAAAGTCAATGGCACTGTTGACTGTTCTGTGACACCTGTAACATCTGTGACTCACGTAGACTTCAACCAATTATCTACTGAACCCATAAAAAAAGGAAAATTAGGCTATCACAGAAAACCAAAGAAAAAAAAAAAACCTGGGCTAAAAGAAGACCGGTAGATATTCTCAATATAACTTTTACTATTGTCTTGAACAGGGCATTAACACAATATCCTCCGATAAAACACCTTTTATTTGTGGCTAGTACCTTCCATATTCACAAACATCACCACCCTTAGTTCTCAGTACAAGCACCCATATTAGTATCTGTATCATCAATATCACCACCCATATTATCATTGTCATATTCACCAAAATTATTACCACCGTGAACTCCAATAGAATCCCCATAATAATTCCCCGTAATAATTCTCCGTAATATATCTCCCGTATCACCAGTATGAGCTTAATATCGCCATTCCCCCATAACTCCAGTATCATCACCATTCACCACCAGACATATCAAACACATCCACATTCTAAATAATCTCTGTATCCCCAGTTATAATCATGTCCTCTGCCATTGCGTAAAGGCATTCTTCAAAGCGCAAGGAAAACTTGCACCACATTCATATTCATTTTCTCTTTACGCAAAAGAAAGAACAAAAATCGTTCTAAAAGAAACCCTACGGGCATATCACAGCATCTCTCTGTGGCTATCAGCTGATATGGCATTGAACTTTCCTATTCAAGGCCAAACTCACCCCCGTTACCCCAGCACAAAGAAAAAAAACTTCACCCTCCCGTTGGCACTACCCTGTGGATGCTCGGCAAAAAAAAAATGCACTGAGTGCGTATGCATGAGAGGCTGTCTCTAAGAGCCAAAAAAATGCAATCCAAGCACCCTGAGAACTGAACTGCATGTATGAAACAATTCATATGCATACATATGTATTAAAAAAAAGGACGAATGTGTCGCCTCTAAACATGTGCCAAGAAACTTATCATGTTCTGCTCCTATGGAAAAAAAATGGTAATCTGAACTGCCTTTTTTAACTACAAAAATGATTCACACACAAAGTCAGAAAGAAAAAAAAACACAAGGGCCTAAAAATAATGTAACACTCACGTCGTCAATGAAAGAAGATCATACTGCAGACCTTTGTGTATGAATAAACACGTGTTATTACACATACTGCTGTGTAAGAATGACACAATACTTGAAACAGCGACCATTTAGTAAACACACGCCCTCACAGATATCAACTGAGCGAGACATCCTTGAAGGCGCATCAGGCAGGCAAAAGTGCTGACCTTAATTGAATTTCTCTCTCCCAGTACCACAACGACGGCTGAATAATTCTTATCACCTGCCACCTATTAATTGAAATCCTAACACATTTTAACACCAGTCTCTCAAAACAGCCTCTTTAAGCTACCATTAATCTCACAAAAGGCGTAACAGCGGCCCCTACACCACTGCCACCAAACGATTTTAATCTCGGTACTTCCATTTTAAAAGGTAGCAATGAATCGAGTGTCTAAGGCACTGGCAACACCCACTTTCCGCCCCCCCCCCCCCACCCCTTCGTCTTCTCCTCTCTCTCTCTCTCTCTCTCTCTCTCTCTCGCTCTCTCTCTCTCTCGTCTCTCTCTCTCTCATCAACTACGCACTCTCTCTCTCACACAACATCCCCCCCCTCCTCTCCATTACCTAAGGACATTAAATCAGACTCAAGAACTTACAAAAAATACATTTATTTAAGAGCAAGGCATAAACTAAATAACTCAGGTTCTTAACAGAACGATTAAATGAAATGTTGAACTCGACAACCCACTCCATATTTCTCTTACAATAACCCACATTATTTTAGTCATAAAACTGGGTAAGTCATAATACAGTCTCCATAGTAATACCATGAAACATTAGTTAAGTTCTCATATCAATCCCCTTTTGTTCCAGAACCATCTATAAAAAGACAAGAGAACATATTGATAAGTAAAGATTATAAATTAGATCAAAAGGTCAAAGGAAATAGAACATCTTTAGAATAAACATTCAAAATACAATCAAGCCACCACCTTTGGCTAACAAAAAATAAGTATGCTACCCATTCAACACAGTATGCACACACACTCTCAGTACTTTGGCAGAATCCATCTTGGCTCTGCCGCCTCTGTAATGATCTCCCCCTCTTGGTAATCTTATTTTTTTTTGTTATGTAGGAAAGAGGCTCCCACGCAACGTACGAACTCACACACATTGTTCGTCACCACGTAAACTGTTTCTAACCAGTTTCAAAAGGCACCTCTTTATATATATATATATTATATATATATATATATATATATATATATATATATATATATATATATATATATATATATATATATAAAGGGTTCAGACGAGATATTGTATCGGCAATCAGCAGGGTCCATCAAACACATAAAAAAGTCATTGGTTTATTACAAAAACGTTTCGCACATAACTCAGTGCATCTTCAGTCTGTAAAATTAAAACATACATCATAAAAATATTATAATTAACATTAAAAAGTAAATAAAAATATAAAAAAATTGAAAAAACTTAAGAATTAACTTACTTTAAAAAACCATCACAAGAATTATGTCAAAAGTAAAAGAGAGACCCAGTGCCTAACAACCTGTTAGAGTGGAGAAGGAAGAACGAATGACCAAGACTGCAGACCTACCCAAGACTTCAGTTATGCTAGATATAGAGGAGCAGCAGATACGTTGGAGTTTAAAGACGGAACCAGCCGTTTAATGTATAAAGGACTCAAGGGTGGTGAGGTAGTTACTGTGGCTTGTACCACCAATAATAGAAAAATGTTTTCTTACAACTTGAATCCTGCATATGGACACATGGTGGTTCTAATATTAGAGAATTCAGGTTTGCTAATTCTTTGTCCCGTTCTGAAACTATATCCCAGGTGACTGCAATATCTCATCTGCAACAACCTTTGGCAAGAACCAACATAAATACCGGGACATCCCGGGCACTTAAATTTGTAAATAATGTTGGATCTCATGAAGGTCGGCAGTTTGTCTTTGTGGTTGAAAAATGTGCAAGTCTTAAGAGGATTGATAGGGATAAGATGCATATTAAGGCAGCCAAACTCTAATTCAATAATTCGTTTCACTTCACTTAAGAACTTATTATCTGAGATAAAAGGATGGTAGCGAATAGCTTCTTCTTTTCTACGTTGTAAGAGGGAGTTGGGGCTTAAAAAAATGTTTTTGAAAGCAGTCTGTTAATAATCTTATAAACCAAATTTTCTGGATACGAGTTCTGTGAAAAGAAATTTACTAAAAACTCTATTTCATTGTGAAAAAAGTGACCAGCTTGAAGAGTAACGGATAGCCCTGTAACCATATTGTAAATGGAGTTCAATTTAAATTCTTAAAACATGTACTATAAAAAATTATTGGCAAGTCCCGGTACGATTTTTTCCTGTATACCGACGTGGTAAATTCACCATTATCTCTACTGACTCTAATGTCCAAGAAAGGCAGAGAGTTGTTACTTTTTCATTTTCCATAGTAAATTTCATATTTTGATGTTGTGTGTTGATATAATCTAGAAACATCTTACTTTGCCAGGGCTCTTTGAATAACACGAAAGTGTCATCGACATATCTTCTATAGTAAGTGGGCTTACACACATCTGGGCAGTTTTGTTAAAAAAAGTTTCCTCTAAAGAAGACATAAAATGTTAGCAAAAACAGGTCCCAAAGGAGAACCCATAGCAACTCCATCGACCTGCGAGAAAAGTTGACCGTTAAAAACAAACATAGAGTCTTGCACAGAAAAGCTCAAGAGGCGTCTTGAAGAGTTGTCTGTTAAAACCATTAAAAGTTATATGATCTTCGTAAAAAATTTGATCTAAAATAATTTTAATAGTTTCATTTAAAGGAACATTTGTAAAGAGAGATTCTACATCAAAACTGGTCATATGTAGATCACCATCCTGTAAAACTATTTGTTCTTGAAACTCTTATCCATTTTTTAGTGTGAATTGGTTATAAGCAAAATCGTTAAGTAAGTAAAGTAACAATATACTTAGATATTGAATAAGCTGGACTATTGTACGCTGTCATAATAGGTCTAATGGGACACCATCCTTGTGTATTTTAGGGAGACCATATAAATACTAAATGAAGAGCCTGTTACTAATAGTCTTTTGTAGGTGGCTTCATCTAAAATACCCTCATTTTTCAATTTTCTTAAGAAACTGTTAATTTTATCCTCCCTCTTATAAATTTCTGCAAGGATGAGATTAACCTTTATCAATATATTCCTGCTTATTAAGCAGTACAACACCTTTACCCTTATCAGGTCTGCAAATGATCAGATCTTCAGTTTACCAAGATTCTTAAGTATATTCAGATCCTCTTTTTTTAAAGAACGGGGTCCAAGACACTTTCAACTTCGTATAGGTCTTATGCAGCAAGAAAGATAATTTATGTTGTAAGCAACTTAAGTCGTTAACCAGATTCAAAACCCTTGAGTCTTTGAAATAAACATTTCAAGGAAAGTAAAAATCGCATACTGTATATATATATATATATATATATATATATATATATTCTATATATATATATATATATATATATATATAGTATATATATATATATATATATATATATATATATATATATATATATATATATATATATATATAATATTCCCTCTTCGTTACATATAAACAAAAGAACATAACAACGTCATTCAGGAATTTACTGCGCACTCGTCGTTACATTATACTTCGGAGGGGTTGGCCGACAACCCAATACAAACACGATTTTGTAATCATGAAACGTAATGATTTCTACCAACTTCTCGTTTGTTTGCTCACAATAATCACATATCGGATGTCAGGCTCGAGTATGGTATAAATTTCCTGATAAATACGCCAAGGGAAGGGAAAGGGACGCCTCTTTGAAAGCGAGCTGCCCAGCTGGGGTAAATTCGTTAGAGATGTTTTTCATTATACGAAGGCCTTTGCTTATTTAGTATAATGAGGTATTTCACGATGGTCATAATGTCCCGCGGTATCCTTTGTATTTGTATATATCTGTTTGTGAAGCGTAAACTGTATCAGAAATTATTCCTGCTACATCTCCGGTGTATCCCCTCTGCAATTTGATACTGTAAACTCTTGAAGGAAAACACTGTGTTACCAATTGAATTGATGTAGCTTCCCAGTTAATATAATATCTTGCTAAAATCCTTTCGGGCGCGTTTCTTTTGGCAGCGTAAAAAGCCTCGTGTGTAATATGTGGTATCCTTTTTTATAACCTCGATGATTTTGCTATGAATACAGACCACTTAATGGTAATGAAAGAAATGCATAAAATGGTATTTGCTGTCTCCAGTGCAATCTCACCAATGCATCTATTTTCAGTGACATGTAATAGTGACAGTATTTTATTTGTCTTTTTGTCAACATGTCACAGCTATGTCAGTCAAGGACAGATGCCGT
>NC_061102.1:1971905-1974405 GCF_015104395.2 Macrobrachium nipponense | reverse complement strand
TCCCCAATCACAAAATACATAATACATGTATAATATGCATAACTCCCGCGTTTTCCCCAAGAAATGCTCCATGTAAAGTTATGGAATTTGCCAGAAAGCAAAACTCTCACACATGCGCTTTCGTGAAATGCTATAGCCACATTTCCAGATATTGCAAAATTCTGATCTGTCACCATCAGAGGAAAAGAATCAGCACAACGGCTCATCACATCGCCTGTCAGCAGAAAAATCGCCTGCGGACGCATGCTCAAACAACAGCACAAAATGTCCAGTAAGACACATAAGTTTGGAAACTCATGATTCTCAAGAAAAAAAGGTCTAACTGACACATTTCACAGAATTAACTCCAGGATATGACTGATGTGTTCAAAAAAATTTGTCTCGAAGACTTATTCTCTCAACATGACTTTGCCCAAATTATATTCTCCCAAGAATAACACATTTGTGAACATAAAAAATGCACACACATCTCCAAATAACTCGTAATGCAAGTAATGCCACTTCTCTCTAAATAGTCACGAAACCAAAGAAGAGAACCTCAGAAATCTCCTCTTGTCTCAAAAAAAAAAACTCCATAACCACAAAAAAAAGGTCACCCGCCCAAGATAATTCCAACTCCATTATGAGACATCATATCAATAATAACAACCACTCCGGTTATAAAAATATTTCCTCCATTTGGAATAATAACCAACCCCCTTATATTATTCTCTTATTTCTCTAATAGCCACATGTCAGTAAAAAAAAGACACCACTCAGGAATAGAGAATAATCACCTCTATTTCGGCAAATACAAAATATTTACCTCTATTTCCACAATAACTCCATGTGGAACAAAACAAGGCTCCAAATAAATATATATCTCCAAAAAATGTGCACTCAAGGCAACTAACTCACATACTCACAAATATTGCCCCATAATCTCCAAATATGTGTCTCCATTTGCAACAGATGCTGCAAAATAATTGAACTAAACAGCTCATCCCACTATTGGCAAATATCAAAAATGGCCAAAAAATATATATCTTCCCATATATTATATCTCAAATATAACTCCAAAATAATAATACCGCCAATTATCTCTCCAAAAAAAAAATATATCTCATTATATCTCAATTCTAACTCCAATTCTCCAGAAAATAACTCAATGTTATAGTCAAAAACTATAAAAACTCACTCCAAATAGCATAACTGCTAAAAAAGGACAAAAACTCGGCAAATAAAAATGTCTAGAAAATTTCTAGAAAAATCACCAATGTGCCACAACTCATTATAACAGAACTCCAAAATCACAGTGTCTTACCCAAGACTTCTCTATATGCACTACGACATAAGCCACTAGAAAAACTTAACCAAGTTCCTATCTCTCACAAATTTGTCACAAATACGACAAGGGTATTGTGCAAGAAAACTCACAATTTTCTGGAACACAAAATATCCAAGGAAAAAAAAGTTTAGTGCCATTACGTATGCATTCAAAAAATGCAAGAAAACCTCCCATAAATCTCTTTGTGCAGCATCTAATAGCTGAAACCACAAACACGTTCCTGAACAATGACGCTAAGTCATGAACTGAGACAATATTCACACTAACTGGAGAGAAAAAACAAATTCAAATTCACCCTTGGTAAAAAAAAAACTTGTGTCAGCTATGGCTAACTTCCAAAAAAGGAGAAAGAAAAAAAAATCAACGGCACCATTAACTATCTCCCGTAACTCACTAGATGTCAAGCAATTATCTGCTGAACTCATAAAAAAGAAAAAAAAACTAAAATGTGTTGTTAGTTCTTTCCCATAATCACAAAAGATTTCACCTCCCTTGACAGCATTAAAACACCCACGTATTAGTACATAAAAAATCAGTATCAGAAATATCATTATCACAAAATCATCAAAAAAATTGCTATCATCAAAATCATCAGTATCAGTACAAAAAAATATCACCAATGTTAATGCTTGTCCATTCTCCAAACATTCAGCACAAGTTCAGCAAAATTCCACACAATTCACCAAGATTCAGTCAGATTCATCAAGATTCAGCAAAAAACTCATCCCCGTGAATCACTGAAAAATATTCTCCAAAGTTACAAGAACTCAACAAATAATTAACACAAGACTTCTCCCATTAATTCATGTAATAATTATCCCTGAATAATTATCTGTAATAATTATTGAATAATCTCCCATGAAATATCTCAAATCTCTCGCAAAACAATTCTCCCGTAATGATAATTATACTTAAGCAAACCTCCCGTGACACATCTCAAGTATAATAATTATTAATAATAATAATAACTCTCCATAGCAAAAATCTCAAGTAAGGGTGAAATTCAAAATAGGCATAACACAGTATTGCTGAATCCTATGACATACAATTTCTCCAGCATGCAACACCATGACATAACACCATTGCCACACAACACAGATGCAACACCAATCATCGGCATTTCAAAGTAATTTCTCCAACACAATAAAAAAATAATCTGTGTATCCCCCTTAT
>NC_061102.1:1956905-1966905 GCF_015104395.2 Macrobrachium nipponense | reverse complement strand
CTATCTTGATAGTAATGTCGTGATAGCTAAAATAGTGAATGTAAGACAGTGAGAACGTTTGGCTAAAACAGGACTTAAGGGACTACCCATACTACACCCGAATTTTTGCTTGAAGAATGATTCAGAGTGAAAATACGTTATTAGATGCACATAGTTTCAACTAACTTTATTATTTTGTCAAGCGCCAATGGGAAATGATCTGAATAGGGGGATAAATTTTTTCCTCAAAAACTGAAGAACGTCCTGTACTGGTACTTTTGTGAATAGGGAATCTACGTCAAGGCTTAAAAGTTTTATGTTGTGAAGTGGTATATGTGATTCTCTGAATTTGTGACAAAAATCTTCCGAATGTTTAATGTGACTGGGAGAAAAAGTGCCTAAAAAATGGGAAAGGAGGCCAGCTAACCATTTAGAAATTTTATAATTTAAAGCTCCGGCACATGAAACGATGGGTCTGAATGGAAGATTGTCTTAGTGAGTTTTGGGAAGGCCATAAAAGTAGGGTAATTTAGGATTAATTACTTTCAAAGTTTCTCTTAAGGCTCAATACTCTTTTGTCGTGGTTCAATCTCTCTCTCTCTCTCTCTCTCTCTCTCTCTCTCTCTCTCTCTCTCTCTCTCTCTCTCTCTTCTCCATTTCCCGGAGACATGTCTCATCTTGGCATTCATATATTTTAGGTTTTTAATGCAATGAATTTCGGCCTTTTGGATGTTAGATATCTGAGCTCATCCCTTAATGACTTTGACAGTTTCTGGGGGTGGCAATTCTCATTATCTTGAATACTCTTTGTGATCGATTTCTATCTATAAAGTTTGGAAACGATTGTCATTTCTCATAATAGCTCCTTTAGTCGCCTACTCTTTTTTTTTTTTTTTTGATGACGCAACAAATCACATTATTAGTGTTGAAATCGTCGTCCCACGCCTACGTACGTGTGTGGCTATTCCTATCGGCGTAAGATCTTTTGATCTCATGTTCCTCCACATTAATTCTGGAAGGTTCTGATAAACATAAAAAAAAAAACGTTTGACCTTCAGTAGAAACTGGAACTTCATAAGTTCAAGCGAAGGTGTAATACATTACTGCCCTAATACTATTCTCCTTGCATTTGAACACATTTTTATCTATCTGGAAACTATTAAGTTATTTATTTTTCTTTTTTTGATAAGTAGTGTCTCTTCTTCCTGCATTTCCCTTTCACTTCGTCTTACCTCTTCCTAATGAATGCCATTATAGTCTTTGCAAGTTTCTTGAATTTCAAGTCAATGGCCCCTTTGGTGGGTTTGTTCCATATGAATAGGTTTCTTCATCTTCTGAATAATAATAATAATAATAATAATAATAATAATAATAATAATAATAATAATAATAATAAGACCCTGAAAAGGAATCTGGAAAAACTATAGGCTGAAGTAGCTCCAGGACTCATGCAGAAGAGTGTGATCCTAGAAACGGCGCACATAGTAAGAAAAGTGATGGACCACCCCTAAGGAGGCAGGATGCAACCCGGAACCCCACACTATAATACCACCCAGTCGAATTGGAAGACTGTGATAGAAAAAAAAAGAATAATAATAAATAATAAACTGATAAGGTAGAGTCATATTTTACATCGCTTCTTGAGTCTAAGGCTGTGTAAACAAACAAAAGTAACATTGACGTATTACCTTTACGTATCCAGAGTACCAGTATAGGAATAGTGTGTTTAAATATATAATATATATATATATATATATATATATATACATACATAACACATACATATAGTAATATAGTATATATATAATATATATACTATATATATATATATATATATATATATATGAATAACTTGATCACGAAGTATATAAAACGTGATGCTGTGTATAAATAAAGGTTTGCTGCCATGAAGGAATAAAAAAAATAAAAAAAGCGAGATAGTCAAGTACTTTCGGTTCTGTTCGGACCCTTTACTTAGGCAAACTGATTTTACAAAGAACAACATAGTCAAAGAAGGCTTAATATACAAACTGACACTACCAGATTAGCCATAAGGGGCGATTTTTCACTCTACAGAAGGAGGAGCCGCCAGAGGCTACCCACACCTCGAAGGATACCACAGTAAACAAGTGATTCTTCCAGAAAACAGTACATTTTGAAAAAAACACGAGAGCATATACAATTTCAATATCATGAATTTTTACACAAATTTTCCCAACAAAAATATTATTAATGAAAAGACGAAAGAAAATAAATATATATATCGAGCGAGAGAGAGGGAGAAAGAATATCGAACATAGAGAGAGAGAGAGAGAGAGAGAGAGAGAGAGAGGGAGAGAGAGAGAGAGAGAATGAAATAATAACTATATACATGTGGACTAATTTATTAGTTGTTCATTTATTTATTTTCAGGTCCTTCATAAAACATCTTACAAATATAGGGTCCAAATGGTACATTCCAGACTAAGATTTAGGTTGTTTTTATTAGTGATTTGTATAATTGCCGATTCCAGTAAATTTCTTGAAACATAATCATTAGATCTAGCAATTACCGAGGTATCACCCAATTAATACAATGAGATTTTTCACTCAGATGGATAAACAGTGCATTTGAAGTCTGGGCTGTTCTAACTGAATACATATGTTGCTTTATACGTACACATAAATTTTACTTGATGACCAACGTAAAACGAAGGGGAATCCTTACAAGGAATTTTGTAAATGATGTTGTTATTTGTTACAGAACTATTCTTAATTAGCATATCTTTAATGGTATTGTTATAAGAGAACACTACATTAACATTAAACGATTTAAATATTGATTTTATGGTTTCAAATCCACGAAAATAAGGTAAGATAAGTACATTTTTAGGCATTTCTTTTTCATTAATAGCAACATTATAAAACTTTTTGTGAGCTTTTTGATAACATAAATCAATTAAAATGAGGTGGGTAGCAGATATCGTTTCCTATCTTTTTTATGTATTCTATTTCTTGGTCCAGATATTGCGGACTCGTGATACGCAAAGCGCGTAGGAACATAGAAGAAAAAATTGAAATTTTAATATTAAGATGGTGGCCAGAATAAAAATGTACATATGTTAAACTTATTTTGGGGTTTTCTATAAATACTGAATTTGCATTGGAAAGATTCTCTATGTATTAATACATCTAGGAAAGGGATGACATTGTTATTTTCAATTTCAACAGTGAAGTTTTATGGATGGCACTAAATATTCAATTTAGACAGTAAATCATTTACATAGATACCACCAGGTAAGACTACTAAGATATCATCGACATATCGGTACCATTTTAAGGGGATAAGTGTGATATTCGGGAGGTGTTGTCTCTCAAAAAATTCCATATATAAGTTTGAAAGGAGAGGTGATAAAGGGTTACCCACGGCCAGCCATACCAAATATTTGTTGGTAATATTCTCCATTAAAAATAAATCTGCAATCACAAATACATAACTTAATTAAGGAAATTATGTGACTAACGGACATAGGCAATTCATGCAGTACAAGTTCAATACTTAAATATTCTAGCACAGAGTCAATAGGGACTTTTGTAAACAAAGAACATACATCAAAACTGACAAAAATATCGCTAGGGTTTAGTACAATGTTATTTAATTTTCCACAAAATCAAGAGAATTCCGGATGTGTGAATTAGATACAGTTCCTAGTAGCAGGGATAACAGTTTAGTAAGATATTTAGTTTATAAGCAATTGATCCTACAGTACTAATAATTGGGCGCATAGGTTTGTTTTCCTTATGAGTTTTGACTAGGCCATATAAATAAGGTAATGAGGGACACTTTACAGTTAACTTACTCAAAAGTTCTTTTTTATCTTTAAGAATTTGTTTGATATTGATATTAAAGTTTTTTATTACTTGGTGCGAGTTTTATGTAAGTTATTTCATCCTCTAGCAAAGTATGCATGCGTGATGTGTAGTCAGTTTTGTCAAGAACCACTAAACTATTGGATTTATCAGCCTTGGTAATGTGTAAGCTATTATCATTCTTCAATTCTTTTAAACTTTTTCTGTAGCAAGCGGGGAAGTTATTTTCATGGTAGGCATGCGTAGCACTATATGTCATGCCTTTGATAATGTCTAAATAATTTTGTGGTAGGCCACAGTATTTTTCAAACTTATATAGAGATGTCGCTATTGATAAAGCTGAGGGCTTATTACAAATGCAGAAAGACAACCCAAAGCCTAATGCACGCACTGCATTATCACTTATTTGTTTGCTCGATAAATTCACCACACAATCGCTTCTAGTTTAAAAGAATTGAAGAATGATAATAGCTTATACATTACCAAGGCTGATAAATCCAATAGTTTAGTGGTTCTTGACAAAACTGACTACATATCACGCATGCATACTTTACTATAGGATGAAATAACTTACAAAAAACTCGCAAAAAATCCGTTGGACCAAGTAATAAAAAACTTTAATATCAATATCAAACAAATTCTTAAAGATAAAAAAGAACTTTTGTGTAAGTTAACTGTAAAGTGTCCCTCATTACCTTATTTATATGGCCTAGTCAAAACTCATAAGGAAAACAAACCTATGCGCCCAATTATTAGTACTGTAGGATCAATTGCTTAAAAACTATCTAAATATCTTAATAAACTGTTATCCCCGCTACTAGGAACTGTATCTAATTCACACATCCGGAATTCTCTTGATCTTGTGGAAAAATTAAATAACATTATACTAAACCCTAGCGATATTTTTATCAGTTTTGATGTATGTTCTTTGTTTACAAAAGTCCCTATTGACTCTGTGCTAGAATATTTAAGTAATGAACTTGTACTGCATGAATTGCCTATGTCCGTTAGTCACATAATTCCTTAATTAAGTTATAGGTATTTGTGATTGCAGATTTATTTTTAATGGAGAATATTACCAACAAATATTTGGTATGGCCATGGGTAACCCTTTATCACCTCTCCTTTCAAACTTATGTATGGAATTTTTTGAGAGACAACACCTCCCGAATATCACACTTATCCCCTTAAAATGGTACCGATATGTCGATGATATCTTAGTAGTCTTACCTGGTGGTATCGATGTAAATGATTTACTGTCTAAATTGAATAATTTAGTGCCATCCATAAAATTCACTGTTGAAATTGAAATTAACAATGTCATCCCTTTCCTAGATGTATTAATACATAGAGAATCTTTCCAATGCAAATTCAGTATTTACATAAAACCCACAAATAATTTAACATATGTACATTTTTATTATGACCACCATCTTAACATTAAAATTTCAATTTTTTCTTCAATGTTCCTACGCGCTTTGCGTATCACGAGTCCACAACATCTGGACCAAGAAATAGAATACATGAAAAACATAGGAAACGATATCTGCTACCCACCTCATTTAATTGATTTATGTTATCAAAAAGCTCACAAAAAGTTTTATAATGTTGCTATTAATGAAAAAGAAATGCCTAAAAAATGTACTTAGCTTACCTTATTTTCGTGGATTTGAAACCATAAAATCAATATTTAAATCGTTTAATGTTAAGTAGTAGTTCTCTTATAACAATACCATTAAAGATATGCTAATTAAGAATAGTCCCGTAACAAATAACATCATTTACAAAATTCCTTGTAAGGGTTGCCCTTCGTTTTACGTTGGTCAGTCAAGTGAAAATTTATGTGTACGTATAAAGCAACATATGTATTCAGTTAGAACAGCCCAGACTTCAAATGCACTGTTTATCCATCTGAGTGAAAAATCTCATTGTATTAATTGGGGTGATACCTCGGTAATTGCTAGATCTAATGATTATGTTTCAAGAAATTTACTGGAATCGGCAACTATACAAATCACTAATAAAAACAACCTAAATCTTAGTCTGGGAATGTACCATTTGGACCCATATATTTGTAAGATGTTTATGAAGGACCTCAAAATAAATGAACAACTAATAAATTAGTCCCACATGTATATAGTTATTATTTCTTTCTCTCTCTCTCTCTCTCTCTCTCTCTCTCTCTCTCTCTCTCTCTCTCTCTCTCTCTCTGGTTCGATATTTCTTTCTCCTTTTCTCTTGCTTGATTAGATATATATATATATATATATATATATATATATATATATATATATATATATATATATATATATATATTTATATTTTCTTTCATCTTTCATTTATAAAATAATTTTTGTTGTGAAAATTTGTGTAAAAATTCATGATATTAAATTGTATATGCCTCCCGTGTTTTTTTCAAAATGTAGTGTTTCTGGAAGAATCACTTGTTTACTGCGGGTATCCTTCAAGGTGTGGCTAGTCCTGGTGGCTCCTCCTTTCTGTAAAGGAAAATCGCCCTATATATATATATATATATATAATATATATATATATATATATATATATATATATATATATATATATATATATATATAAGTATATATATAGTACTGAATTCAAAAATTGTGAGGATATTTGATATAAGTTAATAGTTCATTGTGCCTACTAATATATATATATATATATATATATATATATATATATATATATATATATATATATATATATATATATATATATATATATATATATATAGGGCGATTTTCACTTTACAGAAAGGAGGAGCCACCAGAGGCTAGCCACACCTTGAAGGATACCGCAGTAAACAAGTGATTCTTGTAGATGAAATTAAATTTTCTTGCGTTGGTACCCGTTTTTTTATTTCCTCCAACAAGAATACCAGGTTTCAGGTTCTTATAATTTCCTTCATATCTAATGAAATAAGTACAACGATTGACGTACGTACTTATAGACTTTATATATAGAGGGACAAATATATGGTATAGTTCACGACCGAAAAATAAAGCAACTTCCTCTCATAAAATTTCTCCCCCCCTTTGGAAATCTCTTATCATAAGGAGCAAATAGGAATTAACGTGCGAGTAGTTTAGCCCCCCAAAGTTTTATACTTCCGATGAAGTTCCGCCGAGCGATAATAATCTTCTATCCCCTTTGGGGTGAAAAATGGAAATGTTCTAATTAACATTTAAAACTTGGAGGGGTACTCATCTCGAAAGGCCGAGGATGGCCCTATAAAGTAGAGTGCCACCTCTAGTGATGAATGATTATTCTTATATTTTAGTTTTCTGTCAAAGAACACTATCGTGCAGGCTTTGTTTCTCTATCCTTCCGCTCTTAGATCTTAGAAACTACTGAGGCTACTAGGCTGCAAATTAACATTTCGATCATCCACCTTCCAGTCACCAAACATACCAAATTGCAACCTTCTAGCCTCAGTATTTTTTATTTCATTAAAGATTAAATTTAGCCCTGGATCGTGCATCTGGCAGCGCTTTCCGGAGCCATGGGACGTACCCGATCTCTGCCGCATCTGGTGAGCGACTGGAGAGCTGCCGGTCATAGTTGATGGTTTTATACAGCATTATACATTGTACGGAAAACTTTACTTCTTGAGTCAAACCTGTTGAGATCTTTCGCCTCATTGTTGCCGTAATTGTTTGTGCTTTCACATCAGCGACTCGCACGAAATCCCAGTTTTCATTAACTTTTTAATAATTTTTACATACACTCATATACCAATGATAAACACCGCCATATTTTCCAGCGTTCTAATTCATTCCCTTTGTGTTTCGTATTAAACAAATCCCCTTTTCCTTCCTCTGGTTCTTTATCCGAAAATCCCAAGATGTAGTTCAGGAGGGTAGGAAGTAAAAAACTAAAATCTTCTTTGTTTATCCACATTTTTCCTTCGCTACCCTCTAGTAATGTAAGAGGGATATCTGAGACGTCTTAGCTCTTATCCTTTACACAATTACCGTCGAACATAACCGTTCTTTAACTTTACTTTTTATATAATTCCTGTCAATTGCTTGCAGTGCTGCAAAGAAGTCATGCAGCGTGAATGGTAATTTTGGAGCATATTTCCAAAATTCAGGTAACTTGCTCAATCGCTGTCTGTATATGTCTGTTCTTCCCTTGGCTATCTGACGTTTGATACCCAATTCAAAGCAAGTACAATATACGTCGAAGTTTCCTTTGCGCAATCCAGTTTCCGTACAGCGTAAAATGCTGTATGAAACTCTCGGTGTCCTTTAGCATGGATCACTCAGCATAGTCTGCGTTGTTGGCAGACGCACGATCATGGCTAACTTTAACCTTGAATAAACTAAAAAAAACTACTGAGGCTACAGGGCTACAATTTGGTAGGTTTGATGACGTGGTGGTGAGCGATCAACATACCAATTTGCAGCCCTCTAGCCTCAGCAGTTTTTGAGATCTGACGGCGGACAGGAAAAGGGCGGACGGACAGAAAAATTAAAAACCACACCTTCCACCGGGGCTCGTTGTGGTTCGTTTTATGGTCATTCTTTCATTAGCGTTGAAATGAAGGTATTCTGCCGGTTAATTAACCCAGAGGTTCCCACCGGGGACACATTATAGTTCGCTAATGAGACTCTCTTAGCTCGCTGAGAATAGCTGCTAAAGACTGGTTTTATCGTAGTTTATTGTACTGTGTATACGTGGCTGTTTTGCCTTGATGCCCGACCATAATAATAATAATATAATAATAATAATAAATATTATTATTTGAAGGTAGTAGACCCTCTCTCAAACATGTTTTGTTCAAGAGGATGACAGCAGCATCAGTGGAGTTGATTTTTACATTTATGGTCTTGTCAATTCTTCTTATTATTTTCTTCTCATCGGGGCTGATATTTGCTAATTGCCTGCCGATGTTCACGAGGAAATGTCTTCTAAATATATCAATTTATTCCTTAACCTGAATATGAACGATGTAAACTCTACGGCGACCATACGCCACTTAGTTATCACATTATATATATATATATATATATATATAATATATATATATATATATATATATATATATATATATATATATATATATATATATATATATATATGTATATATATATATATATATATATATATATATATATTATATATATACGTGTATATATATATATATATATATATATATATATAGATATATATATATATATATATATATATATATATGTATGTATGTATATAATCAATTCCACTGCTGCTGTCATCGTCTTTAACGAAGCAAAGTAGTTATTATTATTATTATTATTATTATTATTATTATTATTATTATTTTATTAATTTCCTAATAATCAGAATATCAAAGAAAAGATCAGATGCCCAGAGGACCTATTGAATTTCAAGACAGTTATTCTATTTCGTTTGACCTCATGTACATCATACTATGTTCAGTAATCGGGTTGTAAATTCCATCAGACCAGACTTCAAACAGCCCATTATTTCCAAGGGTCATTCACGGTGGTATATATGCCTTGTGGCCGAATCTCTTTTTAGAAAACGAGGGGAGAAACCCCCCACAACCCCACCCCCACCAAATCCATCCCCAACCCCGGAATAAAAACCTGCTAATTCCGAGCTGGGATTCGGGTTCTTGGTTAATGAGGGGAGGTATAATACAGCAGGTGAAACGGATACGAACGACCATTTATCGGGGAAATCGAGGAATCAGTGGATGTTCTTCATTACTGGAATAGAAAAGGGTGCTTGGTTTACCTATATTCGAATCGTGTGACCATTTCTTTTGCTTTGGTTTATGAGATAATGATGATTTTTGATTGACGAGTTAGATGATAAATTTAAAAATATACATGGAGTTGATTTTCGATTGAAGAGGTGATTGATGAATCTAAAATTAGACATGGAGTTGGTTTCGATTGACATGGTAGATGATGAATTTAAAATTATAGGGAGGGTTGTTGATTTTTGATTGACGAGGTAAATGATAAATTCAAGATTATATAGGGAGTGGATTTTTGATTGACGAGGTAGATGATAAATTTAAAATTATACAGGAAGTTGATTTTTTTATAGACGAGGTAAAAGATAGATTTAAAATTATACAGGAAGTTGATTTTCGATTGACGAGGTAAATTATAAAATCAAAATTATATCAGAAGTTTTT
>NC_061102.1:1948878-1951378 GCF_015104395.2 Macrobrachium nipponense | reverse complement strand
GCAGTAATGTATTACACCTTCGCTTGAACTTATGAAGTTCCAGTTTCTACGGAAGGTCAAACTTTTTTTTTTTTTTTTTTATGTAATCAGAACCTTCCAGAATTAATGTGGAGGAACTTGAGATCAAAAGATCTTACGCCGATAGGAATAGCCACACACGTACGTAGGCGTGGGACGACGATTTCAACACTAATAATGTGATTTGTTCCGTCATCAAAAAAAAAGAGTAGGCGACTAAAGGAGCTATTATGAGAAATGACAATCGTTTCCAAACTTTATAGATAGAAATCGATCACAAAGAGTATTCAAGATAATGAGAATTGCCACCCCCAGAAACTGTCAAAGTCATTTAGGGATGAGATCAGATATCTAACATCCAAAAGGCCAATATTCATTGCATTAAAAACCTAAAAATATATGAATGCCACGGTGAGACATGTCTCCGGGAAATGGAGAGAGAGAGAGAGAGAGAGAGAGAGAGAGAGAGAGAGAGAGAGAGAGAGATTGAACCAACATCTTGACTCACTTGTAACCATGTGTATATATCCTGAGGCTTCAGTCTTGCTCTTGAATATTACAAGTATATCCAGTTGGTTATATCAATTTTATCCATATTTTTTCTAATATATATATATATATATAATATATATATATATATATATTATATATTATACATATATATATATATATATATATATATATATATATATATATATAATATATATACATACATCAGACACACAGACACAGGATATATGTAAATATATATATATATGACTGGTGAAAATGTTCTGTTACAACAGAATTCCATCTAATAAAAGGAGCCCATAAAAACACCAAAATATAGAGAAAAAAGTAACTATATTTCAGAGACCTGCTGCTCCCTCTTCAGGTAGATGAATGAGAAAAGTTTACAGACAAGGTTGGTATTTATCACCAAGTGGTCCATCCATAGGCAAGCCAATTTAGGTCACCCCGCCGATAATCTTCCTTTAATCTTCTTAAGCGTAGATTTATGATAGCCACCCACTCGCTAAAAAAGTTAGATGTTATAATAAGTAGATCCGACAAAGACGGTAAAATCGTAATAATGGACAAAGACTTCAACCTCGACAAAATCAACCAGGTCCTTAGCGACACCAACACTTACAACAAACTGACTAAAAATCCCCTCCAAAACGCTCCCACAGAATTTTTTCGGAAAGTAAGATTAATTGGCCAAGACAAAAAGAGTATTGAGCTATTAGAGAAATTTAAAGTAATTAACCCTAAATTACCCTACTTTTATGGCCTTCCCAAAACTCACAAAGACAATCTTACATTCAGACCCATCGTTTCATGTGCCGGAGCTTTCAATCACAAAATTTCTAAATGGTTAGCTGGCCTCCTTTCCCCCTCTTTTTTAGGCACTTTTTCCCACCCCCAGTCACATTAAATATTCGGAAGATTTTTGTCACAATTCTGAGAATCCACATATCACCACTTCCACAACATAAAAACTTTTAAGCCTTGACGTCGATTCCCTATTCACAAAAGTACCAGTACCGGACGTTCTTCAGTTTTTGAGG
Source organism: Macrobrachium nipponense (assembly GCF_015104395.2). Taxonomy (NCBI): domain Eukaryota; kingdom Metazoa; phylum Arthropoda; class Malacostraca; order Decapoda; family Palaemonidae; genus Macrobrachium; species Macrobrachium nipponense. The sequence continues at coordinate 1,949,810 of NC_061102.1, read as the reverse complement.
GAAAAATTATCCCCCTATTCAGATCATTTCCCATTGGCGCTTGACAAAATAATAAAGTTAGTTGAACTATGTGCATCTAATAACGTATTTTCATTCGGGGAATCATTCTACAAGCAAAAATTTGGGTGTAGTATGGGTAGTCCTTTGAGCCCTGTTTTAGCCAATCTGTACATGGAATACTTTGAAACTACAGTAATAATGTAATAAAACCCAAAAACATGCTGTGGATGAGATATGTAGATGATATTCTAACATTTTGGGATAATAGGTGGGGCAATTTTAATGAATTCCTTTCAAAATTAAACGCATTAGTGCCCAGCATCAAATTTAAAGTTGAATGGGAAACAGACAACAAAATTCCTTTTCTTGATGTTTTAATAATCAGAGACACGACAGAATACAAATTTACCATATACAGAAATCCAGCGTTCTCACTGTCATACATCACTATTTTAGCTATCATGACATTGCTATCAAGATAGGTGTAGCCAGCAACCTGTTCTTAGGAGCCTTACGAATTTGTTCCCCAGATTTCCTGGAAAAAGAATTTGAACTAATTCGTGTGCAACTTTCGTCTTTAAAGTATCCTGTCCATATAATTGAGGAAGGAATTCACAAAGCAAACATAATTTTCTACCAACCCCCTAAAGACAAGACAGAGATACCCCCAACAATAAAATAAAAATTCCACACCTGGACATGATTAAGAAGGTGACTCAGACCCTCGGAAAATCTAACCCTTTTGCATTTACTTACCCAAGCACCTTAGCCAAATCCCTGATTAACGTCCAACAAAAGACATCCCCAAAGACACTGGGGTTTATCAAATCCCATGCCAGGACTGTGACCAATCTTACATCCGATATACAGGTAAATCACTTCCTTAGAGATTAATACAACACAAACGGTCAGTTAGGTATCGACAACAGAAC
>NC_061102.1:1931378-1946378 GCF_015104395.2 Macrobrachium nipponense | reverse complement strand
CGCCGATAGCTGAACTGACGTATAGTTGTCAATGTCGATGACGTCAACTGACGTCTTGAGTGCGTCAAAAGTTCTGGAGGAAAACACCGAAAAAGACAAGAAATATGGATCGTTGTGGAAATAAAATTCTATGTTTTATGTGGCCAACGAATGATTTACTCTGCAGATCACCAAGAAGAGGGGAAGATATAATAATATCAATAATTCGTTGGACAAATTCATATCGCCTCATTTACCGTCATTGAAACTCATTTCTTTAACTGTTTTTCTTACCGGAGAATCATAATAAAAATTTGATTATTAAATTCGTAATTATGAAATTCGCTTCTTGAACTGTTCTTTTTACCGGAGAATAATAGAAATCTGATTACTATATTCCTAATTATAAATGAGTTGATATCCTTTCATTTCGGCTTTAAGGAAACGCTTGAACAGCTTAAATTTTCCTCTGAAGCTGAAGATTACTTCATATAACTGTTTTTAGATTTAACAGGATAAATCAGAGGTAATTATTCTAAGGCTTCAAAATTCACGCGCAGCGATTTTATATAAAATCTAAAGGACCGTAAATTACCCAGGAAGTAGAACAAAATGAAATGGTATATACGTATATATATATATATATATATATATATATATATATATATATATATATATATATGGTATATATATATAGATATATATATATATATATATATATATATATATATATATACATATACATATATATATATATATATATATAGATATATATATATATATATATATATATATATATATATATATATATATATATATATATAACATACAATTGTCATTATTACAGAGAGCCTTTTCAAGAAAAATTTATATACATGTATAAAAGGACTGTTATATCAAGACGGTGGATATCTTCCTGTGGATATATCTAAAATAATTCTTGTCAATTACTTTCTGATTCCTGATTATCTTCTTAACATACGATCTATAAAAAACTATAAAAAAGACGGATATCCTTCCGTGGATATCTAAAATAATACTTTTCCATTAGGATCTAATTATTGATTATCTTCTTAACATAAGATTTAAAGAAAAAAATTATAAAAAAGACGGATGTCCTCCCGTGGATAGCTAAAAATAATACTTTTCAATTAGGATCTGATTACTAATTATCTTCTTAACATACGATCTATAAAAAACTATCAAAAAGACGGATATTCTCCCGTGGATATCTAAAAATAATACTTTTCAATTATATTCGGATTTCTAATTATCTTCTTAACGTACGATTAAAAAGGCTAGCAAAAACTTGAAACAGGTAGACGAACCCAACAGCAAGAAAAAAAAAAAAAAAAAAAAGAAGGGGGGGGGGGGGGGGGGAATACTTTGCAACCCGACACCTTTAAATCTAACGTGTTTTTTTTTTTTTTTCTAAGAGTCTGAAACTTTTTTCTTTTTTTTATACCTGAGGTTACTCTGGGTTTAAAGGGACGCTGCTACTGCTTGCTGCTGCTGCATCTTCTTGACCTGAGAGAGAGAGAGAGAGAGAGAGAGAGAGAGAGAGAGAGAGAGAGAGAGAGAGAGAGACCTATTCATACATCGCTGCATCCTATTTACAACAGACGATTCGGCTATCCAAAAATCATTCTGGTCGAAAGGACTTCCGTTCTCACAAGACCAAGTGTTCATTGATGCATCCAGGCGTCTTTACTTTCCATTCGCGTTTTACAATCACGATTTTATTACATTTTTTCTAGCGTGTTAGAAGAAATACAATGGGATCTAATGGTGAAGAATTTTTTTTCCCTTTTTTCGTTATAGAAAGAATAATCTATCTTACGTGAACATGACTTGATATTATTATGCAGAATTATGATTTATTATCTATTTCGTGCAAGAAAATGGGATCGTATGGTGAAGATTTATTTATTTATTTACTTATTTATTTATTTATTTATTTATTTATTCATTCATTTATTAATTTTTTGATAGGAAGAATAATCAATTTTACGTGAACACGACTTTATACTATTATGCAAAATTATAATCTATTTCTTATTTCATGCTGTCAGACCTTAAAATTAATGCTACAATATTTTACAATCTCAATTTTGTTTTGCATGTTAGAGAAAACAGAACACGGTCTAACGTCGAATATATATATTTTTTTTTCGTTAGGAAGATTCTTCCATTTTACTAGAACACGACTTGATATTAATAATATTAATAAATGCCAAGTTATATACGTAATTCATAATTCATTTTCGAGCAGCAATATACATGACCTTAAAGAACACCTGGACATTAAAAACAAACATTTAGCAGAAAGAATAAACTTATCAAAAAAACCTACGATATTTTAATAATATTAGTAACTGTAAAGTTATATAAGTAATTCATCATTCATTTTCAATCAGCAAATATACATGACCTTAAAGAACACCTGGATATTAAAAGCAAACATTTAACAGAGAGAATAAACTTATAAAAAAAACTACGATATTCGCTGTCGCATGAACACTGCTTTACTGGGAATTATGAAGATTGACGCGTCTCACCTGCCCGAAAGGGTAAACAGGTATATCATCATCGAGGCTGCGCTTGTCTGAAACAGGAAAAAATGACTGGAATCGATTGCATTGGTATCTCTTCCTTATCCTGCTTTCTATATAAATGTTACCTTGTTAATTTTGGTTTTGTATATTTTCTTAACTTTAATTGTGCATCACTAACATTTCCCTTGGATTTGTACGTAATTGGTGGGTTATTTTCTTATACTTAGATTATGCATCAGTGATATCTCCATTGGTTTTGTACATAATAGGTAGGTTATTTTCCTATACTTTGAAATTATGCATCACTGATATATTACCCTTTCCTGATTACGTATGATTTTTTTCTGGTTGTCAATATTTTTCAAGAATTAGTGAATAATTCTATACACTGATTCTTGAAGAAATCTCACATCATGAATAGATACATTTAAGTAACCACATGATTCAATGGACACATTGCGGTTATATTCGTTCAAAAAAGGGTATACTATAAATTGGGGGTGCTAATAAGAAAGGGTGATATTTTTGCAATTGTTTACCTTTGACAACGTTATTCACAGTGCATTTGCATGAATATTAAGTTAATTAGAAGATACTGGAAATAAGAAAAATGTCAAAATGTAATTTCATTTATAGATATATAATTATATATATAAAGTATATATATAAAACTATATATATTTATTTATTTATTTACGAGAAAACTTATTACTTCGCGTTCTGAGCTAAAGAATTCGCAAACATAAGCTACTACGAAAAGGCTTAAGTATTGCAGTTATCAAACGAATATTAAAAAAAAAATCTGTAAACTCTCTCTCTATCTAAACTAACTAGAACCTTATAACGGCATCTGTCCTTGACTGACATAGCTGTGACATGTTGACAAAAAGACAAATAAAATACTGTCACTATTACATATCACTGAAAATAGATGCATTGGTGAGATTGTACTGGAGACAGCAAATACCATTTTATGCATTTCATCGAGGTTACAAAAAGGATAACACATATTACTCACGAGGCTTTTTACGCTGCCAAAATAACACCCGAAAGGATTTTAGCAAAGATATTATATTAACTGGGGAAGCTACATCAATTCAATTTATAACACAGTGTTTCCTTCGAGAGTTACAGTATCAAATTGCGGAAGGGATACACCGGAGATGTAGCAGGAATAATTCTGATACAGTTTACGCTTCACAAACAGATATATACAAATAGAAAGGATACCGCGGGACATTATGACCATCGTGAAATACCTCATTATACTAGATAAGCAAAGGCCCTTCGAATAATGCAAACCATCTCTAACGAATTTACCCCAGCTGGGCAGCTCGCTTTCAAAGCGGCGTCCCTTTCCCTTCTGCTGGAGTATTTATCAGGAAATTTATACCATAACTCGAGCCTGACATCCGATATGTGATTATTGTGAGCAAACAAACGAGAAGTTGGTAGAAATCATTACGTTTCATGATTACAAAATCGTGTTTGTATTGGGTTGTCGGCCAACCCCTTCCGAAGTATAATGTAACAGACGAGTGTGCAGTAAATTCCTGAATGACGTTTGTTATGTTTTTCTTTATATGCAACGAAGAGGGAATATTATATATATATATATATATATATATATATATATATATATATATATATATATATATATATATATATATATATATATATATATATATATATATATGTTATATGAAAAGAGGGATGTATTAATAATATATTTAAGATACCGTTCTATGGTGATGTGCTGTGACATTTCTTAGAATGTAAGGGTCATCATTTTAACTTCCCATGGAGACACAGTGTGGTCCAAGTGACAAGACATCTCAGCTTAGGAAATGCTGATGTATCTTATTGGTGGCGGGATGCCTATGCAGGTCAGTGCCATGTTCTGTTGCTATGGGCGGTTGCAGAGGTGCCTTTTGAAACTGGTTAGAAACAGTTATGTGGGCGTGAACAATGTGTGTGAGTTCATACGTGCGTGCGAGCCTCTTTCCTACATAACGAAAAAGTAAGATTACCAAGAGGGAAAATCATTACAGAGGCGGCAGAGCCAAGATGGCTTCTGCCAAAGTACTTTTTGAGAAGTGTGTGTGCATATTATGTTGAATGGGTAAGCATACTTATTTTTTAGCCAAAGGTGTGGCTTGATTGTATTTTGAATATTTACTACAAAGATGTTCTATTTCCTTTGACCTTTTGATCTGATTTATAATCTTTGCTTATCGATATGTTCTCTTGTCTTTTTATAGATGGTTCTGGAACAAAAGAGGAGTGATATGGGAACTTAACTAATGTTTCAAGGTGTTACTATGGGGACTGTATTATGACTTGCACAGTTTTATGACTAAAATAATGAGGGTTATTGTAGGAGAAATATGGAGTGGGTTGTCTGAGTTCAACATTTCATTTAATCGTTCTGTTAAGAACCTGAGTTATTTAGTTTATGCCTTGCTCTTAAATAAATGTATTTTTGTAAGTTCACGAGTCTGATTTAATGGCCTTAGGTAATGGAGAGGGGGGGGGGGTGTTGTGTGGAGAGAGAGAGAGAGAGAGATGGAGAGAGAGAGAGAGAGAGAGATGAGAGAGAGAGAGAGAGAGAGAGAGAGAGAGAGAGGAGAGAGGCGGGAAATAAAGTGGGTGTTGCCAGTGCCTTAGACGCACAATTCATTGCTACCTTTTAAAATGGAAGTACCGAGATTAAAATCACGGTTAAATTTTGGTGGCAGTGGTGTAGGGGCCGCTGTTACGTCTTTTGTAAGATTAATGGCAGCTTAAAGAGGCTGTTTTGAGAGACTGGTTGTGAAAATGTGTTAGGATTTCAATTAACCCTTAAACGCCGAAGCGGTAAAAAAAAATTGTCTCCCGTGTGCCGGAGGTGTTTCAGAGTGAGCGCAGAAGCAAAAAAAATATGTTTTTCAAAAAATAACAGCGCGCTTAGTTTTCAAGATTAAGAGTTCATGTTTGGCTCCTTTTTTTGCCATTGGCTGAAGTTTAGTATGAAACCATCAGAAATGAAAAAAATTATCATTATCATATATAAATAATGCGATATATGATAGCGCAAAAACGAAATTTCATATATAATTGTATTCAAATCGCGCTGTGCGCAAAACGGTTAAAAGTAACAAGTTACTTTTTTTTTCGTTGTAATGTACACTAAATTGGAATCATTTTGGTATATAACACATTGTAAAACGATAAAAGCAACACAGAGAAAATATTATCACAAAATAATGCATGAATTCGTAACGCGCGGACGTAAACAAATATTTTTTTCAAAAATTCACCATAAATCTAAATATATTACTAGAGACTTCCAATTTCTTTCAAAATGAAGACAGATGATTGAATATTACTATAATGTAAGAGTATTAGCTTTCAATTGCAGTTTTCGACCATATCTGACGAGTTAAAGTTGACCAAATGTCGAATTTTTATATATATATTTTTTATATGCAATTATTTCGGAAATAACAAGAGCTACAACCTTCACATATTTTTTGTTTTATTTTACATGAAATTGCGCACATTTTCATATATAAAACTCTATGAAATGCCTAATATGAAACGGAGCAAATATTCCGAGAATGGGACGTACGCATTTCAGAGATTTGTGGCGGAGAATCCGCGCGCGGAGGGAAGGAAAGTTTTTATTTTTAAATTCACCATAAATCTAAAAATTGTGCTAGAGACTTCAAATTTCTTTCAAGATGAAGATAAATGACTGAATATTACTAGACTGTAAGAGTTTTAGCTTACAATTGCGTTTTTCGACCATTTCGGTAGAGTCAAAGTTGACCGAACGTGGTTTTTTTTCTATTTATCGTGATTTATATGCAAATATTTCAAAAATGAGAAAAGCTACAACCTTCAATTATTTGTTGTTGTATTTTAAAGGAAATTGCGCACATTTTCATATATAAAACTTTATGTAACGGCTAATTTAAAATGGTGCATACATTACCACAATCGCACGTATGATTTTTTCAGAAGAGTTACCGCGGGGACGTGAAGAAATTTTTTTTTTTCATAAATTCACCATAAATCGAAATATTGTGCTAGAGACTTCCAATTTGTTGCAAAATGAAGGTAAATGCTTGAATATTACTAGAATATAAGCGTTTTAGCTTACAATTGCGTTTTTCGACCATTTCGGTAGAGTCAAAGTTGACCAAAGGTTGAAAATTTGTCACTTATCATTTTTTATATGAAAATATTTCAAAATTGATAAAATCTACAACCATGGGTTGTTTTTAGTTGTATTGTGCATTAAATCGCGCACATTTCCATATATAAAACTTTATATAACGGCTAATTTTAAAATGGTGCAAACATTACCACAATCGCATGTATGATTTTTTTCGGAAGAGTTACCGCGCAGACGTAAGGAAAATGTTTTTTCATAAATTCACCATAAATCGAAATATTGTGCTAGAGACTTCCAATTAGTTTCAAAATCAAGTTAAATGATTGAATATTACTAAAATATAAGAGATTTAGCTTAAAATTGCGTTTTTAGACCATTTCGGTAGAGTCAAAGTTGACCAAAGGTTGAAATTCTGGCACTTATCGTTATTTATATGATAATATCTCAAAACTGATAAACGCTACAATCATGAGTATTTTTTAATTGTATTCTACATAAAAATGCGCACATTTTCAGATATAATACTCCATGTCACGACTAATTTAAAATGGTACAAAAACTATGTCAAAGTGACAAAATAATTTCCGAGATGTGTCACAGATACTTTTTAGTGCGGCAAGAAAGAAATTCGCGCTTGCGCGCCTGCGTAACGATTGTAAACAAAACAACACCTTGATCCGTGAACTCCCAGCATCCCCCAAGGCGCCTGCAAAAGTTTTTGGCTGGTAGGCCTATAAGTATTTTTCCACGAATTTTTAAAACAACTCTTTTGAGTCGACGTATGGTACGTCCATTCGGCATACGGGAGACATTTTGACTCGATGTTTAATACGTCCATTCGGTGTTTAAGGGTTAATAGGTGACAGGTGATAAGAATTATTCAGCCGTTGTTGTGGTACTGGGAGGGAGAAATTCAATTAAGGTCAGCACTTTTGCCTGCCGTGATGCGCCTTCAAGGATGTCTCGCTCAGTTGATATCTGTGAGGGCGTGTGTTTACTAAATGCTCGCTGTTCAAGTATTGGGTCATTCTTACACACGCAAGTATGTGTGTATTCGCGTGTTTATTCATGCACAAAGGTCTGCAGTATGATCTTCTTTCATTGATGACGTGAGTGTTACATTATTTTTAGGCCCTTGTGTTTTTTTTTCTTTCTGAGTTTGTGTGTGAATCATTTTTGGAGTTAAAAAAGGCAGTTCAGATTACCATTTTTTTTTCCATAAGAACAGAACATCATAAGTTTCTTGGCACATGTTTAGAGGCGACACATTCGTCCTTTCTTTTAATACATATGTATGCATATGAATTGTTTCATACATGCAGTTCAGTTCTCGGGGTGCTTGGATTGCATTTTTATGGCTCTTGGATACAGCCTCTCATGCATACGCACTCAGCGCATTTTTTTTTTTGCTGAGCATCCACATGGTAGTGCCAATGGGAGGGTGAAGTTTTTTTTCTTTGTGCTGGGGTAACGGGGGTGAGTTTGGCCTTGAATAGGAAAGTTCAATGCCATATCAGCTGATGGCCACGGAGAGATGCTGTGATATGCCCGTAGGGTTTCTTTTAGAACGATTTTTGTTCTTTCTTTTGCGTAAAGAGAAAATGAATATGAATGCGGGGCAAGTTTTCCTTGTGCTTTAAAGAATGCCTTTACGCAAAGGTAGAGGACATGATTATAACTGGGGATACAGAGATTATTTTAGAATGGGGATGTGCTTGGTGATATGTCTGCTGATGAATGGTGATGATACTGGAGTTATGGGGGAATGGCGATATTAAGCTCATACTGGTGATACGGGAGACATATTATGGAGAAATATTACAGGGAATTATTACGGGGATTCTATTGGAGTTCACAGTGGTAATAATTTTGGTGAATATGACAATGATAATATGGGTGGTGATATTGATGATACAGATACTAATATGGGTGCTTGTACTGAGAACTAAGGGTGGTGATGTTTGTGTATATGGAAGGTACTAGCCACAAATATAAGTTTTATCGGAGGATATTGTGTTAATGCCCTGTTCAAGACTATAGTAAAAGTCATATTGAGAATATCTACCAGTCTTCTTTTAGCCCGGGTGTTTTTTTTTTCTTTGGTTTTCTGTGATAGCCTAATTTTCCTTTTTTTATGGGTTCAGTAGATAATTGGTTGAAGTCTACGTGAGTCACAGATGTTACAGGTGTCACGGGAACAGTGAACAGTGCCATTGACTTTCCTTTTCCCCTTTTGGATGTTAGCCATCGCTAACGTAAGTTTTTTTTTATCATGGGCGAATTTGAATTTATTTTTCTCTCCGAACAGTTTGTGTAGATTTTTTATATCTCAGTTCGTGACTTGTAATCATTGTTCAGGAATGCGTTTATAATTTCAGCCGTTTCATGCTGCAGAGAGATTTAGGGGAGAATTTTTGCATTTTTTGAATGTGTACATAATGGCACTAATTTTTTTTTTTTTTCTGGATATTTGTGTTCCGGAAATTGTTGGCCTCTTGCACAATACCCTTATTATGTTTGTGGCAACTTTGCCAGAGATAGGAAACTTGATTATGTTTCTGGTGGCCAGTGCTGAGGTGAATATGAGGAAGACTTTTTTTAGACACTTCAGATTTGTAGTTTTGTTGTAATGAGTTATGGCACACTAACGATTTTTTTTAGAATTTCCTCGGCGATTTTATTTGCCAAGTTTTTGCCCTTTTCAGCATTTATGCTAAACACAGAGAGTCTATAGTTTTTTACTTTAACATTGAGCTCTTTAGAGAGGCTTTTCGAGGTTATTTTACTGGAGAATTGGAGATATAATATTTTGGTCATGTGGTATTTTGTTTAGTTGGAGATAGTCCAGAGTTTAGGCCTATGGTGGTAAAAGCTATGTTTAGTTCAATTATTTTTGCAGTTATTTTGGTGCAAATTGAAACTCTCGTGAGAGGAGATATGTGGCAATATTTTCGAGTGCATCAGTTAGATGCTTTAAGTGCATTTTTTGGGGACAGAGTTTCTTCTTTTGATTACCCTGCTTGGAGATATAGATATTTTTTGGATACTTGGTTTTATTCCATATGTGGTTACTGGTGCAATAGAGGGGAATATGGTGATATGTGGTTATTAGTAAAATGGAGGGGAATATTTTTATTGCCGGAGTGGTATTATTATTAATATGGTGATGTGTGGGTGGCATTACTGAATTGCTGTTTACTGTGGTTTATATCCTGAATAGGTGATAATTTGTTTGATATAAATGAGTAGTATCATGGGGGAGTTATGTTTTAAAGACAATTTTTGGGCACCTTTGTGATATCCTGGAGATAATTTTGTGAAATGTGGTTATATAATGTCAGTATAGAATTTTTGGGGCTTTTTGGAGAATAATGGTTAGTATAGAATATTTGGAGAATAATGGTTAGTATAAAATATTTGGAGAATAATGGTTTCTGACGTTGCAAGTCTGACTAGACAAATCTATAGTGCGGCAGTTCGAAGCACCTGAGGTGTTCACAGGTGGATTTTTGCTGATAAAGCTGTGATGAGTCTGGTTGCTGATTTTTTTTTCCCTTCGGTGTTGATTACTCGGAGATTTGCACTATTTTCAGACATTTACTATGTAAGGGGTTGTTTTCCGGTTGTTTCTGATCAATGAGATATGTTGCGATAGCAAATTCCGTAACGATACATACTGCATTTGTGGGGAAAATGTTGGATTATATATATTATATATATTATGTGCGTTCTGTAATGGGGAAAGTTTACTTATTATTGTTGCTATTATTTTTTTTCTCTTTTTTTTCCTACGAGATTTGTCGTAATTGGGGTTAAGCTTACATAGCATTTCTATTTTAGACAGGAGATATAATTTGTCGGGGTATGAGAGTTAGATGGAAGGGTGTTTGGCATTATATTTCATGGAGGTTAATTATATAAGCAGTAAAAGGGTTCTTACTGATTTTTTGGGTTATTGAAATATCAGAGCTTGAGAGAACATCTTTGGTGATAATTTGGGGCTGGGTTTGTTACGCTTTTTTTCTTGGGTCATTTTCTTTTTTTGCTTGTGAGTAATGGTGAGTTTAAAAGTGATGACAGTAGTCCATAGAGTTTTGTGTGCTGATGTATGTATGAGGTTGGCGAGTTTTTTTTTTATATATTATTGGAGAATTTAATATTTTCTTTAGGGGGTTATAGTTGGTCTTTTATATATATCATTAGTAGTGATTTGTGGTTTAGCGATCTTATGAAGCTACTTTACAAGTTTTAGTTAGAAATTAGTTCATTGGTCATACTGGTGGTGATTAATGGGAAAATGTTCAGTTAGTATTTCTTAGAATTTTAGAGGTCATTATTTGACAGATGTATGTCTAGAGTTAATTCTTCTTTAGTTGATCGATGACATGACTGACATACTGAAACACCATAAACATCGTTCCCCCACGCCAGCAAGACGTCCTTCAACTACTACAGAGATGTATGTTGTTGATGTTCCCACAAGCCAGAGTTTCTGCGAAGGTCCTACGGTGTGGGGTTTTTACGGCGCCTTTGGTTTGGACTAGTGGCAAGGTCAATCAGTTGTCTTCCACTGGGAGACGTTTCACCTTTCTACAGCGTGTTTCACGAGTCTGTGCAGCTGCAGACCAATCACATACATGGGAGCGTAGAAGATTCAAGATAAGAGATGTCTCTACAGCCAACTGTTATTATAGCCTGGATACAGGCTGTTCAAATTTATTTTATGTGATAGACATGGGCTGCCAAAGACGTGCAGTTAATTTTATTATGGTGTTTTTTGAGCCAGCCAATGTGTTTTATATTTATAAGCTGTTTTATGTGAGCTATAGCTAGGCAGGTGCTAGCTTCTGGGTTGGCCGAGCAGCTGTTATATAAAAAAGTTATGTATTAATAATATATTTAAGATACCATTCTAAGGTGATGTGCTGTGAAATTTCTTAGAATGTAGGGGTCATCAGTTTAACTTCCCATGGAGACACAGTGTGGTCTAAGTGACACGACATCTCAGCTTAGGAAATGCTGATGTATCTTATTGGGTGGCGTGATGCCTATGCAGGTCAGTGCCATGTTCTGTTGCTATGGGCGGTTGCAGAGGTGCCTTTTGAAACTGGTTAGAAGCAGTTATTTGGGCGTGAACAATGTGAGTGAGTTCGTGCGTGCGTGCGAGCCTCTTTCCTACATAACGAGAAAGAAAGATTACATAGAGGGGAGATCATTACAGAGGCAGCAGAGCCAAGATGGCTTCTGCCAAAGTACTTATTGAGAAGTGTGTACATACTGTGCTGAATGGGTTAGCATACTTATTTGTTAGCCAAAGGTGTGGCTTGATTGTATTTTGAATATTTACTTCAAAGATGTTCTATTACCTTTGACCTTTTGATCTGATTTATAATCTTTGCTTATCGATATGTTCTCTTGTCTTTTTATAGGCGGTTCTGGAGCAAAGGGGGATTGATATGGGAACTTAACTAATGTTTCATGGTGTTGCTATGGAGACTGTATTATGACTTAGCCATTTTATGACTAAAATAATGTGGGTTATTGTAGGAGAAATATGGAGTGGGTTGTCTGAGTTCAACATTTCATTTAATCGTTCTGTTAAGAACCTGAGTTATTTAGTTTATGCCTTGTGCTTAAAAAAATGTATTTTTGTAAGTTCACGAGCCTGATTTAATGGCCTTAGGTAATGGAGAGGGGGGCGTGTATTATGTGGAGAGAGAGATATGTTGTGTGGAGATGGAGAGAGAAAGAGAGAGAGGGGCGAGAAATAAAGTGGGTGTTGCCAGTGTCTTAGATGCACGATTCATTGCTACCTTTTAAAATAGAAGTACCAAGATTAAAATCACAGTATATATATATATATATATATATATATATATATATATATATATATGTATATATATATATATATATATATATATATATATATATATATATATAATTTAAACTGAGTAATCATTTATGGAGAGGCGCTTTTCGATGACAGAAATATATGAGTCTGAAAAATGATCAAAACGAGGTGTCTTGTATTGACTGATGATTGTTAATGATTATTCAGAAACCGAGAGCGACAGAAGTCATATATATATGCATGTATAATATATATATATATATATATATATATATATATATATATATATATATATATATATATAATATATATACATCTATATACATATATATATATATATATATATATATATATATATATATATATTATATATATATATATATATATATATATACATATATATATATATATATATATATATATATATATATATATATATATATATTATATATATATATATATATATATATATATATATATATTCGTTAAAAGCAATTGCTTTAGTGGCATCAATAAGTTTCTTGCAGGTATCTAAAATACGCAGACTTCCTTCTTCCATTTATTGAATTTTGTCACGACAGCTGTTTCGCCTTATGGCATTATCAAGCGGCTACTGACTTACAATCTGACCTTCCGGCCTATTTATTTCATCGTGTGGGAGGTATGACCTTGAGGTATGGGTACTGGTTAGTCTAGGGATTAACAGCTTAAGGGCGTTGTTTTGGATACAAAGAACATAAGGACATATGTACTGTGACAATAAGAGTGAAAGTTTAAACAGTGGTTAAATAAATATTCAAAATACAATGCCATGTGCTAGAGTTTCCTTAAATGTATGTTTAAAATTTAATATGTTACATGTTGGTTTTAGATAAAAATTACAAAATTACATACAGGAATGAAAATGAATATAGAAATCTAAATACAGGAATACAAATATATGTATATATTTTATTGCCTGCATAAAGGTACAAGTCAGATAATTTCTGTTTATACATAAATGTGTATGATTTAAATTTGAGTGAGTGAGCGTGTGTGTGGTGTGTGTGTGTGTGTGTGTGTATGTCCAAAATTGTCTACGTTGGTTAACGGCTGCTGATTCGTGTTGGGCGGGGTCTCAGCGACCTGAGCAAGGATGTTTTACTGACTTTCGCTGACGCTGGGTTTCTTCTCATGTCTTCCAAGGGGCGCGATGTTCTCGGTGGATTGGGGCGCGCTGTCTGGTCCCTGTTGGCTTGCGTATTCCTTCTCCTGCTGGAGGGGAGTATATGGTCCGATTCTTGTTGGACGTTCAAGGTCGGCTTCTGAATAGCGATGCTCACCACTTCCGTTATTAAGAGGCGACCGTAGTTGTCTTCTCTGTGCACACCTGGGTGCCTCTTCTATGAGCTCTTGTAGAGATGGCTTCCTGTCGTGAACAAATCTATGTAATGTTGATGGATGGCCCCTTGATTTCTATGAGCCAGCAGACGTCTCCGAAGGGTCATTGTAGTGTGCCCGATGTAGTTTTGGCTGTGAGGTTTACAACACCTCCTCTGGACAAAGTAAATTTGTAAACTACATTCGTCACATCTCCTCCGGTCCCCCGTGAGCGGTGATGTTCTTTATTATTAAGGCTGCTACAAGGTTGGGCTTATTATATATCCTGAGGCTTATTTTATGGTAAGGGGCTTTCGGGGTTACACCTCTGTTTATTATCCCGCGTAGTGTGTAGCAATCCTCCTTGTATGCAGACCCATAATGTACACGATGGTAAATAATCAAATTCTCCTCGTTTTTCGTCATCGTGTTGGGTTGGTAAAATTCGTCCATTTTCTTTTTTATTGCTGCTTCGATAATTTGATCTGCATACCCGTTGTTTGTCAGCAGTTGGTGAATTCGGTCGAGTTCGTTATGTATATCTCTCCATGATGAGCTTTGTGAAGGCTCTGTTGACATACGCACTCACGACAGACTTTTTATATGCGTCCGGGCACTCCCCGCGTGCGTTCAAACAACGGCCAGCATTCGTTGCTTTCGTATAAACGGTCGTCTTAAACTGTCCTTCTTGTTGTTTTACCAGGACATCAAGAAATGGCAAAGCCTTCTGCTGGCTGTGCTCTGTGGTGAAGTTGAGCAGTGAGTTTCAACTTCACCACAGAGCACAGCCAGCAGAAGACTTTGCCATTTCTTGATGTCCTTGTAAAACAACAAGAAGGACTGTTTAAGACGACCGTTTATACGAAAGCATATAAAAAGTCTGTCGTGAGTGCGTATGTCAACAGAGCCTTCACACATAGCTCATCATGGAGAGATATACATAACGAACTCGACCGAATTCACCAACTGCTGACAAACAACGGGTATGCAGATCAAATTATCGAAACAGCAATAAAAAAGAAAATAGACGAATTTTATCAACCCAACACGATGACGAAAAACGAGGAAAACTTGATTATTTACCATCGTGTACATTA
>NC_061102.1:1923878-1926378 GCF_015104395.2 Macrobrachium nipponense | reverse complement strand
AAGAAGAAATATCACTCATTCATGTCGCAATACCATGGGACACCATAGTTGAAGAGAAAGGGAGGGAAAAAATGGATAAGTATCAAGACCTGAAAATAGAAATAAGAAGGATATGGGATATGCCAGTGGAAATTGTACCCATAATCATAGGAACACCTGGCACGATCCCAAGATCCCTGAAAAGGAATCTGGAAAAACTAGAGGCTGAAGTAGCTCCAGGACTGATGCAGAAGAGTGTGATCCTAGAAACGGCGCACATAGTAAGAAAAGTGATGGACTCCTAAGGAGCAGGATGCAACCCGGAACCCCCACACTATAAATACCACCCAGTAGAAATTGGAGGAATGTGATAAAAAAAAAATCCTAATAATATATATATATATTTATTTATTCAATAAACAGCGAATACCTAAAGTAATTTTTCCTTTATTGTGTTAAGGTCGGTGTTATAATAATAATAATAATAATAATAATAATAATAATAATAATAATAATAATAAGGCAGAGGAAAATACCATCAGCTTCCTCAAAAATACAATGCGCAAACTGGAATACAATACTTACAAGCTCTGGAATAAGACTAGCACAGGTTAATATCAGGAGAGGGATCTTCCAGGGCGACTCACTGTCCCCACTACTCTTCGTAGTTAGCCATGATTCCCATGACAAAGTACTACAGAAGATGGATGCCGGGTACCAACTCAAGAAAAGAGGCAACAGAATCAACCATCTTGATGTTCATGGACGACATCAAGCTGTATGGTAAGAGCATCAAGGAAATAGATTCCCTAATCCAGACTGTAAGGATTGTATCTGGGGACATCAGGATGGAGTTTGGAATAGAAAAATGCGCCTTAGTCAACATACAAAAGGCAAGTAACGAGAACTGAAGGGATAAAGCTACCAGATGGAGCAACATCAAAACACATAGATGAGACAGGATACAAATACCTGGGAATAATGGAAGGAGGAGATACATATAAAACACCAAGAGATGAAGGACACGATCAGGAAAGAAATATGCAGAGACTCAAGGCGATACTCAAGTCAAAACTCCCCAACGCCGGAAATATGATAAAAGCCATAAACACATGGGCAGTGCCAGTAATCAGATACAGCGCAGGAATAGTGGAATGGACGAAGGCAGAACTCCGCAGCATAGATCAGAAAACCAGGAAACATATGACAATACACAAAGCACTACACCCAAGAGCAAATACGGACAGACTATACATAACACGAAAGGAAGGAGGGAGAGGACTACTAAGTATAGAGGACTGCGTCAACATCGAAAACAGAGCACTGGGGCAATATCTGAAAACCAGTGAAGACGAGTGGCTAAAGAGTGCATGGAAGAAGGACTGATAAAAGCAGACGAAGACCCAGAAATATACAGAGACAGGAGAAAGACAGAAAGAACAGAGGACTGGCACAACAAACCAATGCACGGACAATACATGAGACAGACTAAAGAACTAGCCAGCGATGACAATTGGCAATGGCTACAGAGGGGAGAGCTCAAGAAGGAAACTGAAGGAATGATAACAGCGGCACAGATCAGGCCCTAAGAACCAGATATGTTCAAAGTACGATAGACGGAAATAACATCTCTCCCATATGTAGGAAGTGCAATACGAAAAGTGAAACCATAAACCACATAGCAAGTGAATGCCCGGCACTTGCACAGAACCAGTACAAAAAGAGGCATGATTCAGTAGCAAAAGCCCTCCACTGGAGCCTGTGCAAGAAACATCAGCTACCTTGCAGTAATAAGTGGTACGAGCACCAACCTGAAGGAGTGATAGAAAACGATCAGGCAAAGATCCTCTGGGACTATGGTATCAGAACGGATAGGGTGATACGTGCAAACAGACCAGACGTGACGTTGATTGACAAGGTCAAGAAGAAAGTATCACTCATTGATGTCGCAATACCATGGGACACCAGAGTTTAAGAGAAAGAGAGGGAAAAAATGGAGGTAAGTATCAAGATCTGAAAATAGAAATAAGAAGGATATGGGATATGCCAGTGGAAATCGTACCCATCATCATAAGGAGCACTAGGCACGATCCCCAAGATCCCTGAAAAGGAATCTAGAAAAAACTAGAGACTGAAGTAGCTCCAGGACTCATGCAGAAGAGTGTGATCCTAGAAACGGCACACATAGTAAGAAGAGTGATGGACTCCTAAGGAGGCAGGATGCAACCCGGAACCCCACACTATAAATACCACCCAGTCGAATTGGAGGACTGTGATAGAGCAAAAAAAAAAAAAAAATAATAATAATAATAATAAACACAACGCATCTCCCAAATGGAACATTCCTTCATCTCTGTCATTTTTTCACAACCTCATTTATTCACCCTCGCCGATCGGAACGAAAACTCCCTAAAACAATCATTATTATTCTCGCCCTGAATTTCTCTTCTCTTCTGGTCTCGTCTCGTTACGTAATAGAGAAGTTCAAAGGATTTTGTTCCCTCTCCAGATTGGTTGTCTA
>NC_061102.1:1911378-1921378 GCF_015104395.2 Macrobrachium nipponense | reverse complement strand
GTTAATAAACGTTAATGTTATGATGCGGCTCTCTCATTTTCATTACCTGTTAGAATGGAGAGAAAAGAAGGGGGTATAGGAGAGAAGAGAGGTGTCGGTGCGAGAGAGAGAGGAGAGAGAGAGAGAGGGTAGAGCGAGAGAGAGAGAGAGGCTGTGTGTGTAATACTGTGTGTTGGTTTGCCTTCCGCTCGTCTCTCACGCTTACCTAATGAATAATGGGGGGGGGGGGGGGGGGGGGGGGAATCCCCCCATTACAGTGGTGGCAGGCGGTGAAAAAAGGGGTATAAAAGTTTATTTTTCTTTTCTATGCCTATAAACGCCAATGTAGAGATGGGTGGCCAGTTAGAAAATAAAAGGGGTTGTGGCTTAGCAATAGTTTTCGAACGACAAAGCTTTGTGGGATTGTGGAAAATTGTTAAATTGTTGGATCTCAGTTGCTAAGTGAAGGGGGTAGAGAGATATCCGTCCGTGGGATGGGGGGATGAGGAAAGAAATTCTATTAGGGTCATTAAATTTGCTCGTACCGAGATTCTTCAGGGCGTGAGTCGTGAGAGCAACTCAGTTTGGTTTGTAAGTGACAGTTGCCAGGTGCCTTCTCGCCGATCGCGTTTGTATTGTGCCGACGAGATTTACGTATTTTACGAGAATTTCGAGTTCTTTTTGTTCCCATTATGGAGTGGTGAGTGTTAAAAACTATTGTTTATCAAAGGGAGAGGGTTTTTGTTTAAATATTTCAGTGGAATGGGATTGGTTCAAGAGGTCAAAACAATTTTTTCTTTCCCCATAGTAGAAGTGACGTGTTTTCTTTATTCACGCCTGTTTATGATAGACGTATTCGTCTTTGTTTTAAACACATAAGAGTGTATAGAGATGTGTTTTTGCATGTGAACTGTGCTTAGATAAGCATATTTGGCTTGGAGACAAGAGCGGTCACTGAATTTCATGGGCTCAGCACATTTCTTCAGAGAGGCGCGTTGCATTGTGAGGATACTGGCATCCCTCGGGTGATAGTTGCATGGAGGGTACTACTGGCCTCCCTCGAGAGATAGTGCAGGGAGATGGGTACTAGTGTATACCTCAAGGGGGTCCTCAGACACTGTTTAAGGGGAGATGGGGACTACTGTGTATGCCTCGGGCTGTTCTGCCGCTTGACTGAGGGGTTGTTCTAATGGGGGGGGGGGGGAGAAATTTTTTTTTCTCAGTGTGGGTGAACCCCCTCCCACTCCCCTTTTTTTCCTTTCTTTGTGTTGGGGTATGGATTTGGCCTTGACCATGGATGCTAAGACATCAGCTGATTGATTAGTTGATGAAGTGAAATGCCCGTAGAGTCTATTTTTTTTTAGAAAAGAGATATTTTTTTTCTTTCTTGGAGGAAGAGAAAAGGAAATAAAAAGAGATTTTTCTTTTCCGTGAATGCGGGGAAAAGTAGTTAACATGCACGGGATGTGTTATATGTTTTCTTTGTGTCTTGAAAGACACAAATATAAGGGGGATACACAGATTATTTTTTTTATTGTGTTGGAGAAATTACTTTGAAGTGCCGAATGGTGTTGCCCGGTGCCGTGAATGGTGTATGCTGGAGAAATTGTATGTCATAGGATTCAGCAATACTAGTGTATGCTATTTGAATTCACCCTTACTTGAGATCTTTGCAAGAGAATTGTTGCTATGGAGAGTTATTATTATTGTTATTATTAATAATTATTATACTTGAAATGTGTCACGGGAGGTTTGCTTAAGTATAATTATCATTACGGGAGACATACTTTGCGAGAGATTTTAGATATTTCATGGGAGATTATTATTATAATTATTTCGATATTATTCATGGATAATTATTACAATGAATTAATGGGAGAAGTCTTGTCTTAATTATTTGTTGAGATTTTGTAACTTTGGAGAATATTTCAGTGATTCATGGGGGATGAGTTTTGCTGAATCTTGATGAATCTGACTGAATCTTGGTGAATTGTGGTGAAACTTGCTAAACTTTTGTTGAATTTTGTGCCAAATTTTTGGAGAATGGACAAGCATTAACATTGGTGATATTTTTTGTACTGATACTAGTGATTTTGATGATAGCAAAGTTTTGGTGATTTTGTGATAGTGATACTTCTGATACTGATTTTTTTATATACTAATACGTGGGTGTTTTAATGCTATGTCAAGGGAGGTGAAATCTTTTTTGAATTTGGGAGGAACTAACAACACATTATTTTAGTTTTTTTTTTCTCCTTTTTTTTGTGAGTTCAGCAGATAATTGCTTGACATCTAGTGAGTTACGGGAGATAGTGAACAAGGCCGTTGATTTTTCTTTTTTCCTTTTTTGGAAATTAGCCATCGCTGACACAAGTTTTTTTACCAAGGGTGAATTTGAATTTTTTTTCTCTCCAGTTAGTGTGAATATTATCTCAGTTCGTGACTCAGAGTCATTATTCAGGAACGTGTTCGTGTTTCAGCTATTTGATGCTATAGAGAAATATATGGGAGAATTTCTTGCATGTTTTGAATGCATACGTAGTGGCACTACATTTTTTCTCTGGATATTTGTGTTCCAGATATTGTGAGTTTTCTTGCACAATACCTTTGTTGTATTTGTGACAACTTTGTGAGAGGTAGGAAACTTGGGTAAGTTTTCTAGTGGCCTATGTCGTAGTGCATATGGAGAAGTCTTGGCTTAGACACTGTGAATTTGGAGTTCTGTTATAATGAGTTGTGGCACATTGGTGATTTTTTCTAGAATTTTCTAGACAGTTTTATTTGCCGAGTTTTTGCCCTTTTTTAGCAGTTATGCTAAATGGAGTGAGTTTTTATAGTTTTTGACTATAACATTGAGTTATTCTCTGGAGAATTGGAGTTATAATTGAGATATATTTGGAGTTATAATTGGAGGTATATATTATTTTGGAGTTATAATTGAGATATATCATTTGGAGTTATAATTGGAGGTATATATTATTTTGGAGTTATTAATTTGAGATATAATATATTGGAGATATATTTTTGGCCATTTTTGATATTTGCCAATGTGATGAGAGCTATGTTTAGTTCAATTATTTTGCAGCCATCCTTGTTGCAAATGGAGACATATTTGGAGATTATGGGGCAATATTTGTGAGTGTGTGAGTTAGTTGCCTTGAGTGCACATTTTTTGGAGATATATTATTTGGAGCCTTGTTTTGTTCCACATGGAGTTATTGGGGAAAAGAGGTAAATATTTTGTATTTGCCGAAATAGAGGTGATTATTCTCTATTCCTGGAGTGGTGTTTTTTTAATTTTATTTATGGCTATTGGAGAAATAAGAGAGAAATATAAGGGGGTTGGTTATTAACCAAATGGAGGAAATATTTTTATATCCGGAGTGGTGTTATTATTAATATGGTGAAATATATGGAGTTGGAATTAATCTTTGGCGGGTGACCTTTTTTTTTTTTTTGTGGTTATGGAGTTCTTTAGAGCCAAGAGAAGATTTCTGAGGTTCTCTTCTTTGGTTTCGTGACTATTTAGAGGCGAGTGTCATTACTGCATTACGAGTCATTTGGAGATGTGTGCATTTTTTATGTTCACAAGTGTATTATTTTTGGAGAAATATAATTTGGGGCAAAGTCATGTTGAGAGAATAAGTCTTCGAGACAAATCTTTGACCACATTAGTCATATCCTGGAGTTGATTCTGTGAAATGTGTCTGTTAGACCTTTTTTTCTAGAGAATCATGAGTTTCCGA
Source organism: Macrobrachium nipponense (assembly GCF_015104395.2). Taxonomy (NCBI): domain Eukaryota; kingdom Metazoa; phylum Arthropoda; class Malacostraca; order Decapoda; family Palaemonidae; genus Macrobrachium; species Macrobrachium nipponense. The sequence continues at coordinate 1,917,653 of NC_061102.1, read as the reverse complement.
ACTTATGTGTCTAACTAGACAATTTTTATGCTGATGTTAGAGCATACGTCCGCAGGCGATTTTTCTGCTGACAAGCGATGTGATGAGCCATGTGCTGATTCTTTTCCTCTGATGATGATAGATCAGAATTTTCGCAATATCTGGAAATGTTGACAATAGCATTTCACGAAAGCGCATGTGTGAGAGTTTGCTTTCTGGCAAATTCCATAACTTTACATGGAGCATTTCTTGGGAAAAACGCGGGAGTTATGCATATTATACATGTATTATGTATTTTGTGATTGGGGAAACCTACTTGTGATTATCTTTTTTTTATTCTTCTTCCTTTTCCTATGAGAGATATGATTGGGGGATTGAGCTTAAGTAGCATTTCTTTTTTGGACGGGAGATTTGATTTTACCGGGAGATGTAATTTTTTTGGGAGTCTTTTTGTAATTAATTGTATGAGCAGTAAAGGGGTTTTTTGCTGTTAACCCTTTAACCGTTTAGTACGTATATATACGTAGCACGCCAACGCTACCTGAGCCGTTTAGTACGTATATATACGGGGAGCGGATGTTTTCAACATGACGTTTAGTACGTATATATACGATTGATTTTTCCTGCCTTTCTTTTAAGGTAAATCCTCTCTAATGGATTCTCTCTAGGTCCGAGGAAGTGTTGTCGACCTTATCTAAACAAAAACACTTCCTCCCGAACCCCTTTTATCATAATTTTCCTGATTTTCTATATCTAATGCGGGAATTCGCCAATCACTTGGCGGAGTCGCTATGTAGCGAGACAACACGCTGCTGGCTGGTCGTTCATTTACACGGAATTTTGGTCTTTCAACGCAAGGGGTAGAGGGGCTATAATCCTTCTAAGCCAACTTACCATCGGTCGTGGGTTGTTTTCTTCTGTTTCCTTTCCAGCTCTAGCGCAAATGAAAAACGATAAGTACGTAATTGTAATTTATTTAAATTTTTCCCACTGAAATATAAAAAAAAATGTACTGGAACGTTACAGAACAAGATGTTAGATGTAGAACGCGCCAAACTTTCATTTATGAAACAATGCACCAGTACATATTCTAACGAAAGTTATGTACAAAATTCTTACACAACAAACATTGCTGAAAAATTCATCCGACAGTTATAGTGATAAAACGAAAACAAAACAGAGGGTAGACAAGGTAAAGACAATAAAGTATGAATATGTGTAATGAATCGGAAAGGGTTGTTCCAGTAATTTTCCGGTCCTAAGATTTCGTATTTGACAACGGTGGCAGTTTCATTACATCGATAAAGGAAAATCTATAAAAACAGATGATGAAATTATCTCCATCACCATTTTCTTAATCAAATTACCCTTGAGTCTAAGTCGTGTAGAGAGAGAGAGAGAGAGAGAGAGAGAGAGAGAGAGAGAGAGAGAGAACTTTTCTTTGTATTCTGCTTTACGCTCCTTTGAACACTGATGCCATATACAGAAATTCAAACCTAACAATTTTTTGACAATGATAAAAAATAACGTTAGAGAACTCTAACAACACTACAGAAAAAGAACCAATATATATATATATATGAGTATGATAATCCGAGGCACCATTCTCTTACTAATGTTCGAATGGTTCCACCACCAAAATCGATGCAGGTGGAAGGAACGAAGAGATGAAAACAAAAAAACAACTGATCATTACCTTGGATATGGCTCTCTCTCTCCTCTCTCCTCTCTCTCTCTCTCTCTGACTGTCTGTCTGTCTGTCTGTCTGTCTGTCTCTCTCTGATATATTATATATATATATATATATATATATATATATATATATATATATATATATATATATATATATATATATATATATATATATATATATATATATAGATAGATAGATACATAGATAGATAGACATATAGATTAAAAAATAAAAAATATATATAAGGTAGATAGATATATAGATAAAAAAATATATATATAAAATATATATATATATATATATATATATATATATATATATATATATATATATATATATATCTATATATCTATCTATCTATCTATCTATCTATCTATCTATATACATATTATATATATATATATATATATATATATATATATATATATATATATATATATATATAATATATCACTTAGAAATTCTATACAGTACTTTTATTTTATTTTTTCCGTCCAAAACGGACATGTATCGTGGATGATGTAGAATTCATAACAAAACTAGCTTTAGCCCAAAGACTGGATTATACGGACTACAATATGCGAGATCTTTTCGAACCAACTTTATTACATACTATTATCATGGCTTGTCAAAGAAAAATCTGATGATTAGTATTAACAATAATTCGAATGGCCAATTGTTGTATCCTATTATTTATAGATTCTAGAGCGACAAAAGAAAAGGGTTTTATGTACAACGAAATAACTTCCTTACATGAAACAATGCACGTGTGTCTGGTCTAAGAGAATGATAATCCTACTAGCCCAAGGGATGAATTATTATTATTATTATTTCATGGCTGGAAAGAGCAGACATATATAGTGACAGTGGTTAAAGGGAACCGCCGTATGTATGTTACTGCACTTATTATGAGTTGAAATATATGGAATAAGATACAGAAACTGAAAATAAGCTAATGTAGCCCCCCTGCATTTAAAAGATAGCGCACACGGGAGGGCAGTTGCCATGTTGTGTTTTTTACTTTTTGCTGACGATCTGGGTAGCGTAAATTTTGCTGCCCGCACTCTTAGCTGACAGCTGGGGCACCAAACCTGCTTCCCATAGAAAACGGTTTATTGGGTTAAAGAACCCCGAATTGTGGTAGAAGTTTGGAAGCGTAGCTAATGACACCCATATTGTGTACAGTGTTTCTGTGTGCACTATAAGTCAAATTATATACATGACACTCATCATACTCATATATATAATTGTTTTCTTTTTCTGTAGTGTTGTTAGAGTTCTCTAACGTTATTTTTTATCATTGTCAAAATTGTTAGGTTTGAATTTCTGTATATGGCATCAGTGTTCAAAGGAGCGTAAAGCAGAATACAAAGAAAAGTTCTCTCTCTCTCTCTCTCTCTCTCTCTCTCTCTCTCTCCTCTCTCTCTCTCTACACGACTTAGACTCAAGGGTAATTTGATTAAGAAAATGGTGATGGAGATAAATTTCATCATCTGTTTTATAGATTTTCCTTTATCGATGTAATGAAACTGCCACCGTTGTCAAATACGAAATCTTAGGACCGGAAATTACTGGCAACCCTTTCCGATTCATTACACATATTCATACTTTATTGTCTTGTTTTACTCGTCTACCCTCTGTTTTCGTTTTCATCACTATAACTGTCGGATGAATTTTCAGCAATGTTTGTTGTGTAAGAATTTTGTACATAACTTTCGTTTAGAATATGGTACTGGTGCATTGTTTCATAAATGAAAGTTTGCGCGTTCTACATCTAACATCTTGTTCTGTAACGTTCCAGTACATTTTTTTTTTATATTTCAGTGGGAAAAATTTAAATAAATTACAATTACGTACTTATCGTTTTTCATTTGCGCTAGAGCTGGAAAGGAAACAGAAGAAAACAACCCACGACCGATGGTAAGTTGGCTTAGAAGGATTATAGCCCCTCTACCCCTTGCGTTGAAAGACAAAATTCCGTGTAAATGAACGACCAGCCAGCAGCGTGTTGTCTCGCTACATAGCGATCCGCCAAGTGATTGGCGAATTCCCGCATTAGATATAGAAAATCAGGAAAATTATGATAAAAGAGGGGTTTCGGAGGAAGTGTTTTTGTTTAGATAAGGTCGACAACACTTCCTCGGACCTAGAGAGAATCCATTAGAGAGGATTTACCTTAAAAGAAAGGCAGGAAAAATCAATCGTATATATACGTACTAAACGTCATGTTGAAAACATCCGCTCCCCGTATATATACGTACTAAACGGCTCAGGTAGCGTTGGCGTGCTACGTATATATACGTACTAAACCGGTTAAAGGGTTAATCCGGTCATAAATCCTACTTATCCCTCCCCAGGGCTGTCCAGAAGAAAGAGGCCGTTCCGGGACAAGGCCCAGTTAATCTGCCATCACTTGAGGAACCAATAAACAGTTTTTTTTTTCTTATCGCACTGTTTCATTTATTTTCATCGGTGAATCTGGGCTAGACATTGGGAGTTAGTATGATTTATTTAGGTGATTAGAAACTAGATTATCTTCACCCTAATTTTTTTATCAAAGCAGTTTACTAAATGATTTCAATTCTTCAGATTTCCAACAATTTTACGTCTTCATGGTAAGATACCAGAAACCTAGCATGGAAAGGTGTGGCAGGGTGTGAAGCATCTACACGACATCCAAGCTTAGGTCAAGTTTTATGAATCAAATCCGGGAAAAGGGGCATCGTCTAAAACGCACTACATGTGCATGGTCATTTTGGTTTGACTATGATAGGGATAACTGGCGAATACAGAAATTTGTACGATAGCACCTTGTTGATATTGAACGAATGATTGGTTATTTTTGTTTACTGCTCCCGTTACCTCCCACCCGTGACGAATTTGATGCGCTTGGCATGAGGGTTTGGAATTATAACGAGTCCTTTTCAAAGATTCCAGTTCCTTCTTTCATTGATGATGGCCAGTTCGGAATTCCCTTGTCGATGGTCAAATGTCACGGGGAAAGTAAAATTCGTTTGTCTGTACAAACGGGAGATCACTAAATCCGCCATTGCTCATGAAACAAGGAATTTGAATAGGTCAAAAGACTAGGGATAATCCGAGGCACCATTCTCTTACTAATGTTCGAATGGTTCCACCCACCAAATCGATGCAGGTGAAGGAACAAAGAGATGAAAACAAAAACAACAACTGATCATTACCTTGGATATGGCTCTCTCTCTCTCTCTCTCTCTCTGTCTGTCTGTCTGTCTGTCTGTCTGTCTCTCTCTGATATATTATATATATATATATATATATATATATATATATATATATATATATATATATATATATATATATATATATATATATATATATAATATCTCTCTCTCTCTCTCTCTCTCTCTCATCTCTCTCTCTCTCTCATCTCTCTCTCTCTCTCTCTGATATATATATATATATATATATATATATATATATATATATATATATTATATATATATATAGATAGATAGATAGATACATAGATAGATAGACATATAGATAAAAAATATATATAGGAGATAGATATAATAGATAAAAAAATATATATAATATATATATATATATATATATATATATATATATATATATATATATATATATATATATATCTATATATCTATCTATCTATCTATCTATCTATCTATATATATATCAATATCTATATATATATATATATATATATATATATATATATATATATATATATATATATATATATATATATATAAATATATATATCACTTAGAAATTCTATACAGTTTACTTTTATTTTATTTTTTCCGTCCAAAACGGACATGTATCGTGGATGATGTAGAATTCATAACAAAACTAGCTTTAGCCCAAAGACTGGATTATACGGACTACAATATGCGAGATCTTTTCGAACCAACTTTATTACATACTATTATCATGGCTTGTCAAAGAAAAATCTGATGATTAGTATTAACAATAATTCGAATGGCCAATTGTTGTATCCTATTATTCATAGATTCTAGAGCGCACAAAAGAAAAGGTTTTATGTACAACGAATAAACTTCCTTACATGAAACAATGCACGTGTGTCTGGTCTAAGAGAATGATAATCCTATACCCAAGGGATGAATTATTATTATTATTATTTCATGGCTGGAAAGAGCAGACATATAAATATGTGACAGTGGTTAAAGGGAACCGCCGTATGTATGTTACTGCACTTATTATGAGTTGAAATATATGGAATAAGATACAGAAACTGAAAATAAGCTAATGTAGCCCCCCTGCATTTAAAAGATAGCGCACACGGGAGGGCAAGTTGCCATGTTGTGTTTTTTACTTTTTGCTGACGATCTGGGTAGCGTAAAATTTTTGCTGCCGCACTCTTAGCGACAGCTGGGGACCAAACCTGCTTCCCAGAGAAAAACGGTTATTGGGTTAAAGAACCCCGAATTGTGGGTAGAAGTTTGGAAGCGTAGCTAATGACACCCATATTGTGTACAGTGTTTCTGTGTGCACTATAAGTCAAATTATATACATGACACTCATTATACTCATATATATATATTGTTCTTTTTCTGTAGTGTTGTTAGAGTTCTCTAACGTT
>NC_061102.1:1889927-1897427 GCF_015104395.2 Macrobrachium nipponense | reverse complement strand
GGAAGGGAAGTTATGGGACACCGGAAGGGAAGTTATGGGATACAGGAAGGGAAGTTATAGGATACAAGAAGGGAAGTTATGGGATACAGGAAGGGAAATTATGGGATACAGGAAGGGAATTTATGGGATACAGGGAGGGGAGTTATGCGATACAGGTAGGGAAGTCATGGGATACAGGAAGGGAAGGTATAGGATACAAGAAAGAAAGTTATGGGATACAGGAAGGGAAGTTATGGGATATAGGAAGGGTTGTTATGGGATACAGGAAAGGAAGTTATGGGATACAAGAAGGGAAGTTATGGGATACAGGAACGGTAGTTATGGGATACTGGAAGGGTTGTTATGGGATTGTGATAGTAATAGCTTCATAGCAAAGGAAGTTAAAGGAAAGGAAAACGCATTTTCGAGAAGTTCGGCAGTAAGGAGGCTTTCGCGCCTGTGTTGGAGGTGCCTGTCCTCGTGGCTGTTCTGGAATCGTCTTGCGTGTTTTGGAGCGCAAGACGCGCCAATGTGTCGGGAGAAGCGCCGCGATTTCTTATGCAATACCTCGTCTAGATTCATCTAAGAAGTTCTGGAAATCTTGCGAATCTGTGACGCTTGCCGTAGGCTCCGCCCCCAGAGTGCAGTATAAATACGACGGTCGTAGCAGCAGCAGCAGCAGAGATCATAGAAGAGAGACACCTGTTAGTCACAGAGAGATATCCTCAGTAAGAGCCACTGGTCAGAATATCAGTGAGAGGTCAGCAGCAGAGATCGTCAGAGAGAGACTAGAGACGAAGGAACCGACGAAGGATCAGAAGAAGGGTTGGTTGGATACTGGTCTAGTCGTCTTCAGGAGTGGACGTCCGTGTTATCTCGACGTCTAGCAGATTTCAGAGAAGAAAAGGTCCTGCCAGAGGTTTTGGGGAGTTCCTGCCTTACAAGTAGACTATTTTCTGCAATACGGAGTCAAGAGGACGTCTGCAATCACCGTTTTCCTTTTGAAAAGCCATCGCCTCGAATTGCCAAATTGACTAGCAAGTATTTGAATTGCCTCACTGTTCCCCCAGTACATGCAGTGCAAGATTCAATCTTTTTATGTAAATAGGAGATACCATTCTGCATTTACCTATGTTAGTAAGCTTGTTAATAAACCTTTGTTGTGTTAGTGTTTCTTTCTATATTCGTATCCCCAGTTTCAACTGTTGGTGTTGAAATATTTTTTTTTTTATTATTTCATATCGAACCTGAAGCGGACCTCTCTCAGAGGCCGTGACAGGGATCAGGAAGGCAAGTTATAGGATACAGGAAGGGAAGTTATGGGATACTGAAAGGGTAGTTATGGGATACAGAAAGGGTAGTTATGGGATATAGAAAGGGTAGTTATGGGATACAGGAAGGGAAGTTATGTATACGGGAAGTTATGGGATACAGGAAGGATAGTTAATGCAAAAAGTGGAAATTACCTCCGAGCGGGGGTGGGGGAGGTCAATCAGAGGAATAAAAGAGAAAATATGGTTATTAATCTTTTTACAAAACAGCTGTAAACGCGCATGCGCAAAAAAAAAAAAAATTAGAAATAACATTCCCAATGAAAATGCAATCCGTGAATACCGCGTCGTTTGCAAAAACTCGGGTTTCATTCTCGTCCGTTCCTGGAATCGCTGAATCTATCAGTCCCTAAACCGCCGCCATGCCCGTTCGCCCCCCCCCCCCCCCACGCCCCCCCCCCTCCCCCCCCCCCCCACCACAAACCCTCCCCTGCTGCGTCCACCCCACCCAACATACTATAGCCCGTCAATCGAAGTCTACACACAAACACATCGCAAAGAATCTGATTGACGAGTGAATGACTTCGTCGTATAATACATTGTTTTTCTCCTCTCGAGGGAATGGTTGAGGGAATGGTTGAGGTAATGGCTGAATGGTTCTCAGTCGTATTGTCGAGGCCGCATTGACTTTTGAAAAGCATGGATTCATCATTCTTTGCGAGGGAGAAGTCGTCTCCTTACCAAGTGGTTATCGACAAATTGTCCATGAGTGAGGATAAAAGCCATCTAATTAATGCGAGAGAGAGAGAGAGAGAGAGAGAGAGAGAGAGAGAGAGAGAAGAGAGAGAAAATGTTAATAAGTGAATAAGAGCCATCGGTTTAATGCGTGTGTGTCTCTGTAGAGAGAGAGAGAGAGAGAGAGAGAGAGAGAGAGAGAGAGAGAAACAGAGAGAGAGAATTGTCTATAGGTAGGAATAAGAGCCAACGGATTTTTGAGAGAGAGAGAGAGAGAGAGAGAGAGAGAGAGAGAGAGAGAGAGAGAGAGAGAGAGAGAATTGTAAATAAGTGAGGATAAAAGCTATCGGTTTATTGAGAGAGAGAGAGAGAGAGAGAGAGAGAGTGAGAGAGAGAGAGAGAGAGAGAGAGAGAATTGTCTATAAGTTGGAATTAGAGATATCGGATCAATGAGAGAGAGAGAGGAGAGAGAGAGAGAGAGAGAGAGAGAGAGTACTATTAGCAGATAGAAGAATTTGTATATTCAGGAAATAGCAGCATGACGGAAAGGCTAGAGATCATTTGCAAACGATAAAATAATATATAATAATAATAATAATAATAATAATAATAATAATAATAATAATAATAATAATAATAATAATAATAATAACTGTAAGGTGATTTGATGTTTGAGTTTTGATTATGTAACAGGCTTGTTTGACTTTATAGTCGTTGTCCAGTCCTCCTGTGATTTTGCTTTTATTGGAGCGAGGTGACTTTTGGCGCTCGCTCTTTTTTTGAAACAGTTCGGGTTAGCACGGCAGCGAGTCTGGTTCTGGCAGCTTTAGCAGCATAGAGCATTTACTTGAGTAGCAGGTATTGGTTACCTGTTGGCCTTGATAGTTAGAAGGATGGGTGATGGCTTAACCCTGGTCATCGGTGAACTTTTACAGTGTTGCTGTTTCAACGTTTCTCCCGTGATTCATCTGTGTTAGTTGCTGAGTTCCAGTTGACAGTTGATGGCTGTTGTTACGATGTCTTCACGGAGTTCGTCTGATTCAGTTCATCCTTTTTGACAGCGGGGACTTTTACGTTATCTCTACGGATATTTTATTGTCTGTGCTTCCTAGAGTAATTTGCATAATTTTAATTATGTTGCTGTTTTTCTTCCCATTTTATCCGCCTTGGGAATCCAGTCAAACGACTGAGAATGTCCTTTTCTGAAACCAATTGCACCGACTTAATAATTCTGGTGTGTTTCAGCTCATTCGCGACGCCAACTGGATTGATGATTGTACGATCAGATATATTCGAATGTTCCCATAATGATAAAATTTTTGTTGCTGATTTCTCGTGGTACGACCTATAAGAATATGAGAAAGTAACTACTTTGTTCCACGTTGGACGAGTGGTATTCGCACTCGGCTCCCAGGCAATGAGAGAGAGAGAGAGAGAGAGAGAGAGAGAGAGAGAGAGAGAGAGAGAGAGAGAGAGAATAGATGGTCAGAGCTCCTCCAGTCGTGAAAGCAAGATTTCTTGAAGCAAGGACGAAAAGGAATGATACTTGCCCATAAAGGATATCATTTCTGCTCTAGAGGAGTGAGAGTTCCTCGTAGGCAGCAGAGCAATGGTTTTCCTTTTATATCCCTCCCGACCTTTTGTGTAAATTGGCACTAAGGTCCTTTCAAGTGGGCAGATACGAGTGGGAGTTACCAGGGAAGAATAAAAACGATTTCATACCTAACAGCTCTCTCTCTCTCTCTCTCTCTCTCGGGTTTGAGTTGGTTATATCTTTAAGAGAGGCGTTGTGGTATTTATATAAAATATTTACATATTTGCAATACATTTCCATCTTTTAGCACATATTCTAACCAAAAATGAAATGCAATTCCCCTTAGCTCTCTCTCTCTCTCCCCCCCCCCACTCTCTCTCTCTCTCTCTCTCTCTCTCTCTCTCTCACTCTCTCTCTCTCTCTCTTTTGAGTTTGATATATCTTCCAGGGAGGCGTTATGGTATTTATATCAAACCTTTGCGTGTTTACGATCATTTCCATCTTTTATTACATGTTTTAGCCAAAAGTAAACTGCATTTCCATTTTGATATAAAATCTTTGCACGTTCATGATAAATATCCATCTTTTATTACATATTCTAAGCAAAAATATAAGGCAATTCCCCTTAGCCCTCTCTCTCGTAGTAGCCCATCTTGCTTGGTGAGACGTACCCGCGTGAAGTCAGATTAATCAACAGATATCACAAGTTTAACATACGACTAGAAATTTGAGAAATATCTAGAAGTGTTTCGTGAACTATCGGTGATAAGATTAGTGTGAACAAAATAGTAGGATAAAGCGTCTTCTAAGTTAGTTTATCAAGTGTAATACTATAAATCAGAACAAGATGGCAGTAAGTTCCAAACTGCGGGAAGAGGTGGCGTAATTTGGCGTGTTTAGCAGATTCGCAATACGATGAGGTAGCAGGAGGAAGGGAATGGCATTTCTCATCTATGAAATCAGCAACAGTCCCTAACCAAAAAGATACAAAAGCATTCATAGATATATTAGAAGGATATAATCCTTCAAACTGGAACAAATCTAATGAAAACATCTTGAAAATAATTGAAGAAGTTCCAAATAAATCCAAGTGGTCAAGAGACTCATAAGAAATATACATAACAACTATTCCGACAAAGAAAATGAATAAGGTGAATCTTGTGAATATCCTAATGATGCATTAGGAAAAAGAATGCCAAAAGCATGCAAACTGTGTAAGGTTTGGTATAGCATAGTCAATCCACAAAACCTAATCAGAAAATGTGCTGCATGCAACATTCCGACCCATCCACAGTGTGCTGAGGTAATACAAGATTTGAGAAAAGATACAAGAATTTTTTTGTTTCAACATGTCCTATCATGGATAGACAATGTTATTAAATCAAGATGAATGTACAAATAGTTGAGGATGAAGAAGAAGAGGAAGAGGAAAGAAGAAGAAGAAAAGAAGAAGAGGAAAACGGAAGAGAAGTAAACAAAAATGAAATGACAGAAAAAAATGAAGGAAAACAAAGAACAAGATAAAAGTATGGATGCAGAGATACTCATTGATACTACATATGAGGCAATAAGCAGCATACCTACGAAGAAATAAATTACGATATGACAACAGAAAAGCAAATCCCGAAGAGGCTCTACCCAGATCTACACAATGACGGGAAAGAGGAAAAATAGACAAGAAAGACAAAATCTGCAACCTTTTGAAAAGAGGGAATTGCAGATGGAGGAGAAATGATTACTTACAAACATCCTAAGATATGTCAAAACTATGAAATATATGGTAAATGTGCATACTTAGATGGATATGGGGATGATTGCAGAGATCTGCATCCAAAAATATGTAAAAAACCTAAACGAATGGAAAAGGATGTAAGTTCGACAAAAAATGCAAATATATGCACCCTGTAGCCATGAATCATAATCAAATAAATAACCAACCAAGTAATAAAATCCAAAAATAAGAAAGAAACAAATAAAGAGAGAAATCAAGAATATCAGGTAAAAGAGAAAAGCAAAAGAAACCACCAATGAGATATGCAGAGGTGTCAGCAAAAAATTTCAAAGCATCAGCTCCGAAATTCTACTCAAGAGATAAATAACTGTATTTATTATGCAAGAGGATATTGCAGAAACGGAGAAATTGCAGATTCAGACACAAAATGAATAATTATGATGAAGGAAGATCAAATATTATGGAAAAGTTGGATTTTTAATGTCAGAATTTCTGGAAATGAAAAAAGAACAACATACCAGAACAGGAAAGAGACATGGGAAAATCCTTATTACTTCCAGTATTAAATGAAGGAGAAAACACGCAAACCATCATAGTGATGAATGCGCAGGGTTTAGTTACGAGTAACTCAAAAGAAAAATAGAGTACTTAGAAGAACTAACCCAAAATGAAAAGAAAATAGATATAATGAATATAAGTGAAACCTGGTATTCCCAAGAGACTGGGAATGATGATCAAATAAAAGGGTTCCAAACTTATAGATCAGATACAAAAAAATAGGAAATCAAGGGGGAACCGCAATATATGGGAAAGACAAAAAAAACAAGGAAAAAATATATGAGAAATATAGTAACTCAGAATGTGAACTAATAGCGGTAGAATTTGAATCTGAAAAATTGATGAACATAGTAATATATAGACCTCCTAATACTAAAGAGTTTGACTTAATAATAATTGAAAAAATTGGATGATATATGTAGAAATCACAAGGACTGGACTATTCTCCTATCTTGGTGACTTCAACTTTCCTTTCGTAGAATGGAAAGAACGAATAGGAGATTGTGGTTTGTACTTATACATATAAAAAAGAGAGTAATAGTAGTGCAGAAGATAAGAGGCAATTTGAAAAGCTATTAGATATGCTACTAGAATACAACATTCAACAAATAAATCACCTGCCAACAAGAAAGGAAAATACTTTAGACCTAGTAAACATTTGTGAACGAGATGAATTATGTTAAAGAAATAATAGTTTATAATAATGCGAGTATTTCAGACCATAATGTCATAGAATTTAACAGTTCATTCCCAAAGCAAGTGAAAATAGAGATAAGCAAGAAATGAAAAAGTGGGAAGGATATGGAAAATACAACTTCTACGTAAAAAAATATAAATGGTCAGAAATTAATGAAGAATTAAACAAAGATTGGGATAACATTTTCGTAAGTGATGACATAAGGGTAAATACGGAGATATTATATAAAATATGGAAGAAAATAGTGGAAAAATATATACCGAAGAAGAAAAGTAAAACATCATTCATGCATACCAAGAGACAGAAGGATCTTGTTCCAGAAAATCAGAAAGTGGAAAAAAGGTCTTGCAAAAGAAAAAAAATGCATGGAAAGTTATAGAACAAAAAAAGTAAGATAGAAAAAATGCAGAACAAAAGATTATACAATCAAAAGAAAATGAAAAACGGGACTTGGAAGAAAAAACCCTATTAAATATCAAGCAAAACCCCAAACTATTATACTCATATGCGAAGAAGATGAATAAAAGAAGAATAGAATAGGCCCTCCTGAGAATTGAAGGAGATTAACGAATGAAAAAAAGGAAATTGCAACATACTGGCAGAACGATATAAGAGAGAATTCACCCCTAGAATGATAATGAAGATAATGATATAGAAGTTAGGGAAGAAAATAGTGAATATTTAGCTGACATAGAAATTGATGACGCTGATATTGTGCAGGCAATTAATGAAATTAAAAATGGAGCTGCTGCAGGGCCGGATGGAGTCCCTGCTATTTTGTTAAAGAAAAGTAGTTCATTCTATCGCAAAGCCACTTGCAATATTAGTTAAGACAAAGTGTAGATACAGGCAAGATTTATGATGAGCACAAATTAGCATATATCACCCCTACTTTCAAAAGTGGATCAAGACTAGAGGCAAGTAATTATAGGCCTGTGAGTCTAACATCACATATTATGAAAGTGTATGAAAGGGTAATGAAGAAAAATATTAT
>NC_061102.1:1867427-1877427 GCF_015104395.2 Macrobrachium nipponense | reverse complement strand
TCTAGGATCACACCTTTCTGCATGAGTCATTATTATTATTATTATTATTATTATTATTATTATTATTATTATTATTATTATTATTATTATTATTCAAATCGTAGTGAAGTAAGCTACAGTTGAAAGGCCGCATTAGTCCAGACCAAATCTTGAGCTATGGAGACTATCATCACTTAACACTCGAATTTACATTAAATCATTTTTTAACCTCATGAGCTGGTTAGACAGAGTAGCTCGTTACAGTGACGTATATATACTAGCTACATGATGATGGGGTCATTACCACGTCATAACCATCCCAACTAAAATTGATGGGAATGTTTCAATGACGTGGCATTTTCGTGATTGACTGCACGTGTTGCTGGATGGCTAAACTGGGCTGCATCTGACATAGTAATGATTTCACTGTTCATTTTATGCGGTGATTTTTCTAATATTTTATCTCTCCAACTATTTACCGTTATATGTTTCTAATTTTTTAGCTGTACCATGAATTTCCAGTACGTGTTGAAGAAGGTTGATTTAGTATATGATGCAATCTTAATATTCCAGTACATCTTAAAAATAAAAAGGTTGATTTATCATAATACGATGCAATGTAGAATTGATAAAAGTGCTTGATATAATAAAAAGTTTTTAATTATTTTATAACAAAGACCTAAACATTTATATTACGTTTCTTAGCATTGTATAGTATAAAAAGCTTCTATCTTTTCCCCCTTGACTAGGATTCCTTACCATATAAAAATTCAGGAAAAAGATAAAGATAAAATGGACATATGTCTTTAATTCTAAAAATTTTTACTATCACAAATTTCTTTCTTTCTATCCCGGACTAAATTTCGCAAAGAAAAAGATACCGATATTTACATAAACAGAATAGGAAACGCCGCAAAAAAAAAATAAATAAATAAAAATTTGCCAACTGCTAAGTAAGTGTTGCTAAAACTATTATGTCAACAGTTAAGTATCTTATATAGAGGAAAGGAAACGTTCCAAAAATAAAAATAAAAATATGCCAACAGTTAAGTAACTGGGAATAAAACCCAAATCTTACCAGGGCTAAGAACGTCACCAATCGTCACACCAACGCGCGAATAATGACGAACCTCGGAAAATAGATTATTACGAAAAGAATATCCGGTAGATCACGCTTTAGATACGAGGAGGGTTGAAGGACTGATAACATCGGCAAACACTCAGGACTTAACATCCAAACAGAAACCCGCACGCAGGAGAAGCTGTACCTCGAGATAAGATCGATATCAAGGAGGCCAGCTCATCATATTCTGCAATGCCGAGTTCTCTCTGCAATTTGCACAGGAGGTCGGGTTGTTGAGGGGTTGCACACATGTTTATTGTACTGATACACAATCAGTTTGTTTGTATATATGTATATGGATAGTTTGTTGGGAATTGTTTCTTTCTTACTGTAAACATTTCAAGTTGTATTAATTCAAAATTTAAATTTTTTTCTCTCAACTGTACTTTAGAATTAAAAAATAGTTTGTAAATTTTGACGAAATTTATGTTATATTTGCAGACTGAAAATGTACAGTATAGTTCTGTACAAAACGTCTCTTATGAATACATTAAGGCCTTTTGATGTGTGTACTGGACCCTGTTGTATGTTGTTATAGATATACTATATGTTATATATATATACATATATATATATATATATATATATATATATATATATATATATATATATATATATCAGTAAAAGATTCCACAGTAATTAACTTGTTTACAAAGACGAAATGTTTTTGTAAAATTATTATTTACAGAGCTTAAAGCTTCAAGGTCTGTGAATAATTTGAAAAATACATTTACTCTTTATAAACAAGAGTACTGATGTGGAGCCTTCTATTGTTAACTGAGGAGCACAATACGGTGGTTTTATACTTCACACACACATATATACATATATATATATATATATATATATATATATATATATATATATATTATATATACAAAAAAAAATATACTTGTGTATGTGTGCGTACATGTGGTAATCTGGGCCAAACATACCTACACTTGAGAACTTACTAATGAATTTTCCACAAAGGTACTCACTAAGAAAATCCCTACACGAGAAAGAAAAAAAGTATTTCAAATCAAAACCAGCCAAGGGTATCAATACCCCATACAGTTCCGCGTCTGGTCCCGAAAATAAGGGAAAAAAAAAAGAAACTTGAGATCGTCGTTCACCGTCTGCGAAAAGGAATCTTGTTATCTCCATCGGAGTCGAAAGGAGGAAAGTCTCTCTCTCTCTCTCTCTCTCTCTCTCTCTCTTTCTCTCTCTCTCTCTCTCTCTCTCTCTCTCATCCAGCGAAAGTACTCGATTCGAGGTGCGAGGAACATAATCATCTGCATAATACCAGCAACGACGGGGACTTTTTATCTAGGTCCGGATCTTTTTTTTTTACTAAAATAAAAGAACGATTTCGTACTTTTACAAAAAGAACGATTGTGAACTTCTACTGAAAGAAAGTCTTTGCATTTTTAACTAAAAGAACGATTTTGAAGTTTGCCTAAAAGAACGATTTTGTACTTTGAGTAAAAGAACGATGTTAAACTTTTAACTAAAAGAACGATTTTGAACTTTGACTAAAAGAACGATTTTGAACTTTTACTAAAAGAACGATGTAGAAATTTTAACTAAAAGAACGATTTTGCACTTTTAACTAAAAGAATGACTTTGTGCTTTTACTAAAAGAACGCTTTTGTACTTTTACTGAAAGAACGATTTTGTACTTTAACCAAATGAACGATTTTGAACTTTTACTAAAAAAAACAATTTTGAACTTTGACTAAAATAAGATATCAGGAACAGCTTTAGAATATTCATCACGAATGTAAGTTCCTACATTCAGTTAAAAACTTAACTAGTAAAAACACTGTCGATTATATTTTAAAATATACTTTTATTTCTTACGTGTCTGTGAAGTGCTCCAATGCGCCCCAGATGAAGTAGGAAAGGTCTGATATCGTATGGGTACCATAAATATTACATTTACTGCAAAAGGATGCAAATCTCGAATGTTATAATGACTTTTGTTGTGATTGCTCTCTGGGGTGATATTGCTTTCAAAAAATAAGATGGTATATATTTTCCCACTTTCATGTGGATAGATGTTTTATATATATATAATTATGAACATGTTGTGGGTCCAGACTGCACCACTTCCTCGAAGCTGTTAAACGGAAGCAAAGCGTGTGATCAAAGTTTGCCGAACCGTTTAAAGTCGGAGCTCATCATCTGGCATCGTGACTCTTCTTGCCTTCCCGGATATAGATTTAGCGTTTTAAAAACAAAATAGATAATTTACGAGAAATTGGAAGCATCTCCATAAAAAAAGTAAGCATTTCTTAATATAAGAGGTTTGCCAAAAGTTTCGATGGTATTTAGAGGCAATTAATATTAGTTTACTGCAAAACGTGCAAGAAAACATGGCTAACAAAACTCAAAATCAATATTTCAATAACAGAAGGTCTATCTTCGTTCAGCCCAATAAACTACTATTTCAGATTCCAGCCAAGAGACTGAGCTACAATGACACAAAACATGCAAGAAAAGATGGCTAATAAAAGTCGAAATCAATATTTCAATAACAGAGGTCTATCTTCGTTCAGACCCATAAACTACTATTCCAGATTCCAGCCAAGAGACTGAGCTACAATGACGCCAAAATACGAAAGAAAACGAAATTGTAAAAGAAAGCAGCAACAAAATATTGACAGAAGTCTGCATCAAACGAAAGTGTCTCCCCCTTCTCACTCCAATGCAGATTCGATTCATTTCCAACAGGAGAGTTATTGGCTATGCTTTGCTAAATTGAAATACATTTTGACTGCCCTTTTGGTGTACTTTCGTGAAAAAACAGTTCGAGAGGGAATTCGACGTTGTTCATTCTTTTCCCCTTTAAACCCCTCTCCCTGTGCAAATGTTCATATGTGTCTTTAATCCATAACGGTGCTTGCTAGCTTGAGATGCTGTGCTTGATCCCTCAATCTGAAACGTTTATTATATTTTTCTTACATTTTCCGCTGCAATTGCTGGTGTTCCTGTGCTTGATCCCTCTATCTGAAACGTTTATCACGTTTTTCTTCCATTTCCCTCTGTTTGCGAATGCTATCCTAGGCTTACATCCTGGTTTTTTGTTTTTATTCGCATTCAAAGAAACACGAAACATCGGCATTAAACAAGGAACGAAAACGAGAAAACACGACGAAATCAGAAATAAATAAATATAAAAAAGACGCATAAAAACATTGCCTATCGTTCCTCGTAGCATCCCTTGGGTTATAAACAACCGAAAAAGGCAAACGCCTCGGGAAATGGTCATTCCTCGAGGGAAAAAAAGACAGAGGAGGCGATGCCGAGGCTTTGCCAAAGTCCAGTTTATGGGACTCGAGAGTTCGGTTTTCCCACGGGATTTATGTACCGCAACACTTGAGATAGTTATGGGATACGGAAAGGAAGTTATGGGATATAGAAAGCGTAATAGTGGGATACATGAAGGGAAGATATAGGATACAGGAAGGGTGGTTATAGATAAAGGAAGGGAAGATATGGGATACAGGAAGGAAAGTTATGGGATACAGAAAGGGTAGTTATGGGATACAGGAAGGGAAGTTATGGGATACAGGAAGGGAAGTTAAGGGATACAGGAAGGGAAGTTATGGGATACAGAAAGGGTAGGTATGGGATACAGGAAGGGAAGTTATGGGATACAGGAAGGGTAGTTATGGGATACAGGAAGGTTAGTTATGGGATACAGGGAGCGAAGTTATGGGATACAGGAAGGGAAGTTATGGGATACAGGAAGGGTAGTTATGGGATACAGGAAGGGAAGTTATGGGATACGGGAAGGGAAGTTAAGGGATACAGGAAGGGTAGTTATAGGATACAGGAACGATAGTTAATGATACAGGAAGGGAAGTTATAAGATACAGGAAGGATAGTTATGGATACAGGAAGGATAGTTAATGTAACACGTGGTAATTACCTCCGAGAGGGCGGGGGGAGGTCAATAAGAGGAATAAAAAAGAAAATATGGTTATTTATCTTTTTACGAAACGGCTGTAAATGTGGCGCGGAAAAAAAAAAAAAAAAAAATAACAAATTCCCGATGAAAAATGAATCCGTGAATACCGCTTCATTGCAAAAACTCGGGTTTCATTCTCGTCCGTTCCTGGAAACGCTGAATCTATCAGTTCCCAGACCACCGCCATGCCCGCTCCCTAACCCCCACCCCTTGCGTGCGTCCACCCCACCCAACATACTGTAGTCCGACAATCGAAGTCTACATACACACACACACATCGCAAAGAATCTGATTGACGAGTAAAAGACTTCGTCGTGTAATACATTGTTTTTCGCCTCTCGAGGGAATGGTCGAGGGAATGGTTGAGGGAATGGTTGAATGGTTCTCAGTCACATTGTCGAGGCCGCATTGACTTTTGAAAAGCATGGAATCATCATTCTTTGAAAAAGGAAAAAGTCGTCTCCTTACCAAGCGGTTATCGACAAATTGTCCATGAGTGAGGATAAAAGCCGTCTTATTAATGAGAGAGAGAGAGAGAGAGAGAGAGATAGTGTATGTATATATATATATATATATATATATATATATATATATATATATATATATATATATATGTATGTATATAAAATTATACATACATATTTGACATAAATAGTATATACAAACAAAAGTCATTTTTTTTACTAAACATTTTTAGTAATTCGATAAATACTGGTTATCGCTATTGTATTAAGAAATGTGATAGCGTTTATTCTGAAAAAAAAAATGTAAAAAGTTTATATTCAGTTAAAGGGCATTTTTGTCTTTACTTTACTAAAGATTTTTTAGTAATCAGATTAATACTGATTATCAGCCATTGTATCAAGAAAGGTGAGCGTGTTTATTCTGGTTATTATGATAAAAAAAAAAAAATATGTACAATGTTTAAGTTCTATGTTAAAGGTAGCTTTTTTTGTTTCATTAAAGATTCATGAATAGATAAATACTGAGTATCAGTATTGCATGGAGAAATTTAAAGATTATAGTGAATTAATTAGAGAAAAAAAAAAGGAAAAAAAGAAAGAAAAAGAAAGAAAGAAAAAATAATATATATATATATATATATATATATATATATATGTGTGTGTGTGTGTGTGTGTGTGTGTGGTGTTAAATGAATGTTTTTTGTTTTTCAAACGTACCCTTTTTTTTTTATTTTTGCCTTAATTTTCTTTTCGTACATCTGTATACAACTACGCTATGGATGTCCTCTCGATTTTTGCCTTCGTGTCCAAAAGACTTGAGTTATAACAAAAATTATTTTATAAAGTAGTAGCATAGCTTTTTATATACCTATTAAAATGATTAAAAAACCAAAGAAATTTTATTAAATATGTTTATTAATATGTATATATATTAATGAAGCTAACCTAACCTTCTCTCTCTCTCTCTCTCTCTCTCTCTCTCTCTCTCTCTCTCTCTCTCTCTCTCAAACTGAGTAGAGTTCCAAACTGCAAGAGAGGCAGAACAACAACTGCATCCCGCAAATGTGAAAAAAAACAAAAAAACGTAGACCTTATAATTCTCAACGCCACACTTTTCCCGAACGTCAGTCAAATAAATGTTGTTTGCCTGACATTCAAAAGTTGTTTCAGAAATTCCGCTCTGACTTCCCCTTCGCAAAAAAAAAGAAACAAAAGAAAAAAGAAAGGAAAAAAAACAGACGAATCTGACACGGCATTTGTCAGGAATGGTAAAGAGCAGACTGCATATTACTCATCCATGGGGAGGCACAGGCTATACGCTAATGAAGGTTATGTTAAAACATATTATTATTATTATTATTATTATTATTATTATTATTATTATTATTATTATTATTTAGCATTAACTAGAAAGGGGAGCCTCTACGATCAGGGACCCAAAATTACTTTTTTATTTCATGATTTATCTTTATTTCCGTTTCGCGTTTCGACCCAAAACTGCTAATAGTGCGTTAGAAGATCAGCTCCGGCGTCCTTTTGATTTACTTCCCAGTCTGTTTCCTCGGTGTTTTTCTTGGAAGAAAAATTCTCGCTGACATGTAAACAGTTCAGCGGAGAAAGTAAATTCAATTTTCCTGAGGAAGGTCTGCATGCTAAGGAGTTCGAAGGGAGGTCCTTATGTATAACTATATACGAACGTCTTTGAATATGTTTGCATATTTGATGAAAGGGAAGGACTCGTGTCTGTGTATGAATATTATATATATATATAATATATATATATATATATATATATATATATATATATATATATATATAGATATATATATATATATATATATATATATATATAGATATTTATATATATATATATATATATATATATATATATATATATATATTATATATATATATATATATGTATATAGTATATATATATATATATATATATATATATATATATATATATATATATATATATATATATATATATATATATATATATTATGATCTCGTTTATTATACACATATATATTTATGATCTCGTTATTAGACACCAGAAGATTCAAAATAAAAAGAAGAAATTGGGCTGGAATGACTGACGAAAGGCAAGATAGATCGAGGAGGAGGACTCAACAAAAAGATAAAAATAACCTTAATATTGATATATTAAATATTAAATTACATCATTTACAAGTGAGACAGCGGCTTTGGTGGCGAAAATACACAATGATAGCTATCAAAATATAAATCAACCAAAATCAGACATCAGTCGTGAACATCGCACTAAACCAGACCATAAACTCGCTCGACACAAGAAATAATGATGAAAATTACAATAACATCAAATACAGAGCTATACACTTGTTTGACACGTTACAATAGCATTAGTAACAGAGCCATACACTTGCTCGACACCGAAAAAACTATTAACAGGCAATCACAACGAACCAGCATAAATAAATAACACAAATAGGCTGCATACAGAATCATTCAATAATAAGTATAAACAATAGTAACTAACAGCATAAAACAATTAAACACTAATAAACCAGCAGCAAACAAACAATCAGCAGTACAGAAAACAACGCCAAACTGCATAACTCCGGAAAGCATAAACAATCTCCGTAGAGACAACACGGCAGACCCAAGCTGTCAAAAAAAGGATGAATACCAACAGAACAGCTCCGTGAAAAACACTCGAAGCAGTGGCCAACTGCAAACTGGAACATGGCCATCCACAGCTGATCACTGGAAGAATCGTCAATACAACATATTTATTGTCGAACTGGAACTAAACTGCTCCGCAGACGACTATGGTTTAGCCACATCTCCCATCCATCTGCTACCACGGCCAACAGGGTAAAGTGATACCTGCTGAAGTCACAAATGACTTCCAGCCTCTCCAATACTGCCATGCAGCTGTTGCCTTCTCAACCGAGGTTTCCCAGAACCTCTCCAATCGCCATCTAAAACCTGTCTGCAAGTGTCACTAAAACCACGACAAAAGTAACCTCGTCACTATGACGATAATCACTGGTGAGTAATGTTAACAATGCAACCATCGTAATGGTTGTTTAAAACAAACAACAATAATCGTTACAATGTATATATATGATATATATATATTATATATTATATATATATATATATATATATATATATATACAATATATATATACATCGAGCTACAATGTCCTTTAATATAATTCACTCTACCTTGGAATTAATATATTTTCATATATGCTTAACCGAAGGGGAATTTTTACGCGATAACAGATTTGCCTGGTCCCAGGCGCGAACCCAAGAAAGACATTCAAATCCAGGAACGTCAGTGAAGCTTTTACCTACCCCACCACCGCGAGAGGCATAAATTTATGTCGTCTTTTCACACTCAAATACCTTTCGCGCTCAGGTAATTGCGTTGGTTTGGAGACAACATCAACCCACCTTGACTCCGGTAGCGTTGTATTGCTTTTGACAACATGTAGCATTTATATATGTCATTTCACATTACCATGATTCATATACATACATCAAGCTACAATGTCCTTGAATATCTAATTCGCTCTACCTCTGGAAATAATATTTTTCATATATGCTTAAACCGAAGGGGAATTTTTACACGATAATAGATTTGCCCGGTCCCGGACGCCAACCCAAGAAGACATTCAAATCCAGGAACGTCATTGAAGCTTTTACCTACCCCACCACCGCGAGAGGCATAAGTTTATGTCGTCTCTCACCCTCAAATACCTTTCGCGCTCAGGTAAATCGTTGGTTTGGAGACAACATCAACCCACCTCTACTCTGGTAGCATTGTATGCTTTTGACAACACGTAGCATTTATATAAGTCATTTCACATTACTGTGATTCATATACATATATCGAGCTACAATGTCCTTGAATATCTAATTCGCTCTACTAGGAATTAATATATTTTCATATATGCTTAACAAAAGGGGAATTTTTACATAATAGATTTGCTTGGTCCCGGACGCGAACCCAAGAAGACATCAAAATCCAGGAACGTCAGTAAAGCTTTTACCTATCCCACCACTGCTAGAGGCATAAGTTATGTCGTCTCTCACCCTTAAATACCTTTCACGCTCAGGTAATTCATTGGTTTGGAGACAACATCAACCCACCTCGACTCCGGTAGCGTGTAGTGCTTTTGACAACACGTACCATTTATATAAGTCATGTCACATTACCGTGATTCATATACATACATCGAGCTACAATGTCCTTGAATATCTAATTCGCCTCACCTCGGAATAATTAATATTATTTTCATATATCTTAACCGAAGAGAATTTCACACGATAACAGATTTGCCTGCCGGTCCCGGGCACGAACCCCAAGAAGACATGCAAATCCAGGAACGTCAGTGAAGCTTTTACCTACGCCACCACTGCGAGAGGCATAAGTTTATGTCATCTCTCACCCTCAAATACCTTTCGCGTTGTCAAAAGCAC